>NC_061818.1:40429283-40706783 GCF_021462225.1 Girardinichthys multiradiatus | reverse complement strand
GATCCAGAGAGCAGATATGAAGAGATGATTGATAATTCAGGAGATACTCTGCAGCTAATGGGACGTCAGGGACGGGTTCTGTCTCGGGTGTCTGCATACCAGGCTTTTAGAGTGTGTGTGGAGGTAGACCTCAACAGCTGCACTGTAGGGTTAGTCTATTCTGACTTTAGGTTTTCATCTGTATTAAATCAACGAGTTTCAGAGTTAGATTATGTCTCTCAACTTTCCAACCTTCTTAACTCATGATTCTTGTCTAGATGAACGGAGCCATGAGTGGAGACATGTCTCCTGTCAACTTTCAGAAATTATAAATCACTTTGCTGGTCCAAGAGGAACCACATGAATCCATTCATCCGTTGTTGGATCAGAACAATGAAGCTGCCCACGTTCTGGACAGTATCTGCACCCAGTACTTGGTCTGGGCTCCTTTTGCATTACTTTCTGCATCAGTGCAGCATGGCATGGAAGAGATCAGCTTGTGGTTCTGCTGAGGTGGTCAGTACACCCAGGTTGCTTTTGTTCAGGTCATCTGCACAGTTGGTTCTGATGTCTCTGTTTTTTGTCTGTGGTGCTGTGGGCTCACCACACCCCAGCGCCGTAGCAACCACTGGCCCTACATTTCTGGAGTCTCTGGATTCTGTCAGTCAGAATCAGTTTAGAGTTCCTAACAGTGCGATCAGAAACAAACTGATTGATGTCGACTTTTTATCCGTCAGAATTTGACATTCTGGACTGAGGTTCTTGTGTGCTGCTTGACCCAATGGTGAAATCTTGAATATGATGAATAAGAGCAGATCTAGGTTAACATTTCCTCCATGCCAGGAGGCATCAGCGAGCTCAATGTTGCCTTATTGTGCACACAGACCCATCAATGAGCCCAGTTGTTATGGTGGTCTTCTGATCTACTTCCAGTGTGTTCATAATTTATGGTCGTGCAAAATGGTGTAAATATACAAATAAATCTGTTAACATGAGACCTTTAGACTTTATAAAAACACTAGCAGTGGAATTATATTCATGATTTCTCAGTTTCAGGAAGTTCAATTAACACCTTTTAGAAGTGACTAATGGCCCCTTAATTAAGTTAGTGAATAATGCATAAAATACTGGTTTTATTTAACATGTGACTTTATTGCTTACTGTGCTGTAAATAAGTATGTGCTCCCTTCCAGATGAATCTAGTTTGTTTTCATCAGATCAGAAAAGACCTGAGTAAACACAGAAAGCTGTTTTTATCCTCATATTCAAACCTTTAGAATATTTTCACCCGATGAAAATTACTTGAGTTACTTTCTTATAGTATTATGAGACAGTAGCTCATTATGAGCTACTTTCTAATTGGACAATACCTCATAGTACCATGAAGCGGTATTTCATATTATAATGAGCCACTTTCTCCTGTTTATTAGATATGATCTCATTAATCCTACTAACCAGCCCTTCATGACTCAGCTGTTTAAATTTATTTTCTGGTCCATCAGCATGAGGTCTCCAACATTTGATGAAATAAACCATCAGAACAGATGAGAAATCTCACATTTTCCAACCTGAAACTGTTCTGTTCTTTACTCCATGAGCCACAAATTAAAAACGACTCCTTCAACCAGTCAATCAGCGCCCATCTGTTAGCAGGTTCGACTGAAGGTCAACGTGTCAGTTTCTGATGTTCGACTGAAGGTCAACGTGTCAGTTTCTGATGTCCTTTTCTTTTTACCAACATTTCTGCTTCACTCAGCAACACATCTCCTTAAATCTTAACTGCTTGGCCCATTTATAGACCTTTGAGAAAAGGGAATTATAAATAAAATATTTAAAATTGCCCTGATGGACCAACGACAATAAAAGCAGAGAAATCTTCGCCTGTAAACATCCAGGCAGCACAACTAAAACTTAATACAAGACTTAAAAACTAAAATAATTAAGACTCTTTATGACAGCAAAGTGTTCTCCAACACCTGAGTCAGATGAATGCCTTGATTACAGGCTTCTGCAGAGCTGATGGTGTGCTGAGGAGGTGAAGATGAAGGGATGCATCTAAAATCTGCAGGGTGGCAGCTCAAGAAGACTGGACCTCAACATCCCTACATGTGGACAGATCTTCACCAATTCATGACAGGATGAGCCTGAGCACCAAAGCATTAGACATACAATAGCTGGTTTCAACACTTCCCAGTAGCTGCAGATAAAATGAAGCGCTGCAGACATCTACTGTAGGTTTAATCTGGGAGCCATGTTGATCCATCTGACAGCAGGAGGTTCTGGACTAAAGCTCAGACCAAACCCAACTGTTCACTGGTAACTTCTTACCACTGCAGGACTTTCTCTTCCTCCCCGGCTCTCTTCTGTGGAGGTTTTGAAATCTGCAGCTGCTCTCAGATCAGATTTCATCATCAGAACAAGCAGCAGGTTCAGTACAATATAGACTTTATTAGTTCACTAAAGTTTAATATGAAATAAAAAGCAGATTGGCTTTAAATCATTCACAATTCAGTAATAATCGATATTCCAGGTTCATCATTTAACACAGGAAGTCCATCCTCCCTACAGCTGCTGCATCTTTACAAAATAAGAGCTGGAAACTCCCTCTCAGCGTTGATTATCGGGCTGAAAGCGATGTGATGCAGTCAGGCTGCACTGAGCGCGCTCACAGCAGCCAACGAACCCAGAACGCACACCAAGCCGTGAACTTACAAAAAAAAACAAAAAAAACAGGAGAAATCATGGTTCTTTGTGGTGTTGAGTAAACAGACAGACAGCAGGAGGCGCCAGAGTTCATTCCTATCAGAGTCCAGAACGATTTGAGTCCAGAAGAAGAGCGAAATCACCAGAACTGCTCGGGGAATGTTTCATATCATTTTATTGTTTTTAACTTTATTTTCTCATCATAGTAATGGAAAAATAGAACCTTTTACAAACGTCTTCAATTTCCTGAAATCTTTGAAACAAGCAAAAACGGTGAGTGACCCGTTCCCAACCCAAGTGCAGCGGGGAAATCAACGTGAAGCAGCTCACAGCACGCGCTTCCAGACCTTCAGCTATAACTATTCCCATTTGGCACTCGCTCCGCAGCACCGAGCTTTTACTCTGAAGGGCTTCAGTGCTGCTGCTGCCGGAGCGGGCGGAGCCGTTCGGCCGGCGTGTCTCCGTTTTAGTGCTCGGAAGAAGAAAAATAAGAGCAACAAAAATCTAAAGTTTTCCACAGAAGAAGTCCACAAAGTCGCTCGTTAATCTGATTCCACAAAAGTCTTCAGATTCCCCCCCTCCCCCTCCCCAAATGTTGGGGGAGGTGGAGGGTCTGTGACGTCATCGTGATGTCATACGAGGGGCCAGCTATACGGCGAGAGGGTGAAGAAGGGGTTTGTTTCTTTAAGGGGGAGTCAGTCTAGTCCACAGGCGTCCAGGAGGAAGGAGGAGGAGGAGGAGGAGGAAGAGGGGGTCGCCAGCTGGAACTGAAGGTGGTGTGATGTCATCATCTCTCGCGCTCACACAGACACTCATCTCACTTCACTTCTTCTGCTACAGCCAACGCCGCGACAGACAGAAGAGTTCATTCCAGACGATTCACTGATCTCACGTCGCTCTGAGTCCGGACCGCAGCGATCTGCAAACAACAAAACCAGAATCAGGAAACAAGAGGACAGGCTGGTCCATGATGTGCAGCCAATCAGGCCAGAGGTCCAATAGAAACACAGCTGAACTCAGAACACCCCTTTCAACTTCAGTCACCATGAACTTTGACCCCAGCACATCACAGTAGTAGAAAAATAAACATGGAGCCTAATTTCAACGTGGATTTTATTCTGTTGGTTTTATCACACCACATCCCTGTTTGGACCAGTTCCCCTGAACTTAGACTGCTGTATAGAAACGTGGTTCTTCTGGTTCACGGGTCAGAATCTGTTGTCATATTCTATTCCGTCTGGCTCCCCCTGTGGTAACAGTAATGAACTGCACCCACAGAGGACAGAGATGGTTGTGGACCATCTAAGCAGAACATTTGGATCTTAATTCCCTGAACAAATGCAGTTGGCACTTTAGCAATTTCTTGCTGCAGTGCATCATGGGCCTTGTAGTTTTGTCTCCATAAAACCAGAATTCCTCAAGCAGGACAAAAGCTGCCAGTGAATTAATGAAGATTGAAAAAAATGAACCAAAGTAGAGATGTAAGATGCTGGTGCAGAGTATCTGGGCATTGTCAGAACTTTAGGCTTGAAGAGCGGTTCTGAAATCTTTTTACAGCTGTTTTAGATACAGCAGCAACTGCAGATAGATTGACTCAACAACAGGAGTAAATAGTTTGGGCCGATCTTTAGTTAGTCGGCCCATTTAACCAACGAGACTTCCAGCTTCATGGCAGATAGTTAAAAGGTGACTGAGATCTTTCCAACATGTCCCTGCAGAATGGTCCAACTGTTCCTATGTGCTGAGGGTTAGGGTTAGGGTTTGACATCGCTCAGAGATCAGGGTGTTGGACCTCACCAGGCTTGGCTCTTGAGCTTGCGCAGCTCCTTGGTTGCCCAGGTGGCCAGCGTCTTGGTCTTGACGATTTTGGAGCGTCTGCCCTCTGTCAGAAGATCGTTAATGAGCGGACGCATCTCCACCAGCTGATTCATATCCTTACCGAAGGCGGTGCAAAGGTCTCTGCAGACACATATGAACACACATAAACACACTGAAAGCAGGAGCAGTGGGCCTGAGCTGCAGAAGGTTACTGGTCTCAGAAGCTGTGGTTAAGTTGTGCATCACAAAGTCAGCGTGGTGCATGATTTCTCCTCATGGACCAAACTCACACATTAGGAGGATCATGTCGTTTTTCTGCTCTAGCTGTGAGAAACCTGAAGCAGGGCCATTCTTACCCGATGAGTCCAGCAGCGTTGGCCACCACTCCATCAGAGTGGTCCTCATCCTCAGCGATGTGGTGGATGAAAGAGAGGATGAACTCCACGCGAGGCTGGACCAGCATCACATCAGCTGTAGAGGAGAAACAGGTAAGCATGAGGAGGCAGACTGGGTTTTCAAAGTTAAACTCAGGTTAAAATTCGTCTGTTGGGTCCCGCAAAACCAGGAAGCCGTTTTATTTTGGCCGGAGCCAGAAGCTTCCTGGGTGATAAAGACCCAGGTTTCTCTGCGACGTCGTAAAATCCTCCTGTTGGCCTGCAGACAGGAGGAGGAACCGACGTCGCCACTGATCAGAGACAGAGGAAGTGTTTGTCTTACGGTGGACGTTCTCCTGGTCTCCCTTCAGACCCTGGATGATCCCGGTGTAGGCCTCCAGGCAGCCTTCTCTCAGCTCGTTCAGGTAGTCCACCATGTCGTAGTCTGTCTGGAAGAGTTCACAGAACCACCCGGTCTGAGTCTTTCAGATTATTTTAAGAAAGAGCTCTTCACATTCAGCCACAACACCGCAGACAAAAACACGTCAGTATAAAATACACTGCTCTAAAAACTAAAGGAAACACTCAAATAACATCCTAGATCTGAATGAATGAAATATTCTCATTAAATACTTTGTTCTGTATAAAGTTAAATGTTCTGACAACAAAATCACACAAAAATCATCAATGGAAATCAAATTTATGAACCAAAGGAGACCTGGATTTGGAGTCACACACAAAATTAAAGTGTAAAAACTCACTAGAGGCTGATCCAACTTTGATGTAATGTCCTTAAAACAAGTTAAAATGAGGCTCAGTATTGTGTGTGACCTCCATGTGTCTGTATGACCTCCCTACAACATCTGGAGATGCTCCTGATGAGACGGTGGATGGTCTCCTGAGGGATCTCCTCCCAGACCTGGCCCTCCAAAGAAATGTCACCCCACACCATTACTGACCCACTACCAAACCAGTCATGCTGAAGGATGTTGCAGGCAGCAGATCTCTCTCCACGGTGTCTCCAGACTCTGTCATGTCTGTCACATGTGCTCAGTGTGAACCTGCTTTCATCTGTGAAGACCACAGGGCGCCAGTGGAGAATTTACCAATCCTGGTGTTCTCTGGCAAATGCCAAGCGTCCTGCACGGTGTTGGGCTGTGAACACAACCCCCATTTGTGGACGTCAGGCCCTCATACCATCCTCATGGAGTCGGTTTCTAACCGTTTGTGCAGACACATGCACATTTGTGGCCTGCTGGAGGTCATTTTGCAGGGCTCTGGCAGTACTCCTCCTGATCCTCCTTGCACAAAGGTGGAGGTAGCGGTCCTGCTGCTGGGTTGTTGCCCTCCTACGGCCTCCTCCACGTCTCCTGGTGTACTGGCCTGTCTCCTGGTAGAGCCTCCAGGCTCTGGACACTACGCTGACAGACACAGCAAACCTTCTTGCCACAGCTGGCATTGATGTGCCATCCTGGATGAGCTGCACTACCTGAGCCACTTGTGTGGGTTGTAGAGTCCGTCTCATGTTACCACGAGTGCAGCAATTAAACCACTGAATGTCATCAGCATAAACCAGCTGTAGGAGACGCCATAGAAAGACTAAATAAAAGCTGCTGGAGGACATGTTGAAGGCAGAATAGTGATGGACCCAGTAGAGACTTGGGTTTAAAGAAGAGTTCCACTTCACCGTGGTCCTGCAGGTATGAACTCACAATCTGAGACAGGGTCACTTGTGAGGAAGAACCTCCTGAGCTTACCTTGTCCACCTGAGCCTGGGAGGCCTGCTGCAGGGTGTCCAGAACAATGTCCAGGTACTTCTTAAACTCTCCTCCAATGGCCAGAGCGATATCTCCGAACGCACAGAGGATCTGAGGCTTCACTGAGCGGTGGACGTTCTCGTTCTGAAAACAGACACATGGAATGAGCCGGGTTCTTCAGGACAGAGAAGGTTTTACAGCAATGAGAGAGCACAGAGAGCAGACCACATGGTGTGTGCTGAAAATACCCAGTTAGACCAGGTCTGTAAGATCATCTGAAAATGATCTTCAGCTTCGAGCATCAACAAGCTGCAGGTTTCAATCTAAAACCCGTAAAAAAAACAGACCTTTGAGGAAGTTCTGTTGATGCAGGAGCTGCAGGAACAGTGTGGAGGTCTCAGATAAATGTGGTAGGTTTACATCACAGTCAGAGTGGTGCATGGTTTATCATCACAGACCAGCTATCAGTGCATCAGTAAAAAACCAGGAGGATCCTGGTGTTCCTCACCCCCAGGTTCTCCAGGAGAAGCTGCATGATCTCGTCACAGTAAGGCAGGATGTTGGATTGAAGAGCTCTGCAGAGGTCACACACCAGACCCACCGCAGCGAGACACACCTGCAGCAACACACACACAATGTAACAATTCAACAACTGTTTCCACACCGCGTCAATCAACCAGAGACTGAAAGCAACTGGTTTCAGATCCTGGAAAACCCAATTTTCTTCCCAGTCATTAAATGCATCAAGACTAAGAAAACAATTAATTAACAACGTATGAATTAAACCATCAGAATTTACTTTGAGTTCAGTAAAACTTGGAGACAAAAGCTTTGATGCATAAATGGAGACAATCTGCCAATTCCTTCATGTTCTGATGGATCTACTCATTTTTGTTCGTGTCTGAGTTCTTCATTTAGATTAGCGCTTTATAGACACAGCAGGTCCAGTTTTAAACATCTCGGAGGGTAAAATGTGACGCATCAAATAAAGGATGTAATTAAATCTAATCTTTATGACTTTATAAAGTCTCCACCCAGATGGGAAAATAAAAACAGACCTGATACTCGGCGTAGTTCTTCAGTCCGATGGCCAGGAAAGGCTTGAAGGCATCCATGTATTTCTGGAAGTCGCTTCCCAGAACTGAAACGAGCATCAGAGACACGGTGAGCTCCAACCAAAGCCACCTGGAAAAACAAGACGCTGCAACGACCCAGCGGGTTCGTACCTTCTACCAGCGTGGAGACGGCCATCAGAGCGTCCTCCTGAACGCCTCCGGACCCCGCGGTGCTCTGGAACATCCTCAGCAGAGATGCCATCACCACATCCGAGATCTGCAGGGCGTCCTGGTGCTGAACCTTCCGGAGAACGTTCTGCAGGGGAACCGGAAATGTTCAGTAGACCTTCAAAATAAAAGCGTGACTGTATGAGTTCAGGGGTGAAGTCTCACCTGAAGTGTGGCGCAAAGCAGCGACTGCAGGTCATTGAACTGGATCCGGTCCGAGGTGCTCTGGATATGAGACTGCACACAGGAAGACAGCATCACCCAGGACATCCTTTCAAATTAAAAGCTGCAGTGTTGAATGCCTCTGGTGTTCCAATCATGGTGACTCACCTCCATCTGCAGGACCTGCTGCAGCCGCTCCATGATCACCAGCGTGGTCTTCTGGACTGCAGGGTAGCAGTCTTTGGCACTGTTCTTCACGATCTCCATCAGAGCTTCATAGGCAGCTGAACGCAGGTTGTTCTGGTGGCCGTCGGGCCTGAGGGGGCGGAAGCACGGCAGAGAGACACCTTAAAGGAGAATCCCCTTCTAAACTTGTGAGCTTAGCTGCTCTGACAGGCTTCATGTGGACTTTCTGCTGCAGAAAGTCTCCATGGAGAATTAATCTATAGAACAAATTCAGTCACATTTCCTGCATTAAAGAACCCAAACCCAACCAGGGATGGATGCTGTCAGTCCTGTCCTGCTCCATATATCATCAGAACGCTAGAAGATGTGTCTTCAGACTGAAAACACCCCAGATTCCATGGACTGTCTGTATTCCCACACTTCTTCATTCTGCTGAAGCTCTGAACCCACAGTTCTGTTCAGGTTCTCAGAACTAAAGGCAGTAAGATAAAACTTACTGTATCTTCAGAAACAGGAAGTGGCCACAGAGCAGATATACAGTCAGCTGAAACCTGGAGCAGAGCCGGTTCCTACCTGTCGGTGGTCTCCAGGAGCTTCTGGACAATGATTTCAAAGGACGAGGACAGGCAGTAGGTGCTGGGCTCCTCCTGGTCCTCTGCAGCATCGGTTGCTTCGTACGCCGCCTCAGCCAGAGACGAGAAGGCCTGATGGAGGACAGTGTGTTTCAGTTAATTATGGAGTGTTCATGGCAGAAGATAAACCCAGCATCAGGTCTTCTGAAGAAGCTTTGTCCTCCTGCTTCAGCTTCAAGCTGAATAATCATTTCTGTGTGAACCAAGCATGTGGTGCTTTTCCAGGTGTTTCCTGTTCCTACTGCTGAAGTTTCCAGATGAAATGCCAGAGTGACTCGAGTTGTCTTCTAGCTGTGTGGACCTTCCCTTCTCATCGGGCAGAACTTTCTCTTTTTATCTTTTCTAGTGCTCCTCTGTCATGTGGGGTCCAGCAAGGCTCGATTCTTGTCCCCTCCTTTAGTTTCTCTATTTGTTGCAGCTTGGAGCTGTTGTAGCTCAGCACCAGTTATCCTCCCACTGCGCTGCTGATGATCCACTGGTCTCTGAAGCCAGACAGAACGGCTCTGCTGAATGTAACTGGTGGACTGAAACTGGCCGTTTGATGAAGGGAACGTTTTATTTTTTAGATGAATTTATTCCAAAAATGATTTTAGGTTGATATTAAACTGTTAAATAGTCCCTGATTCCCGGCTCTCACAAGGAATGTTGCTTTTCTGGTTTAAAGCAAACTAATTAAGATTATTTTGAACATCTGTGTTAATGCTGTACGGTGGGACTTTTACTGCAGATTATTCCACCATCAGAACCTCCAGCAGGTCCAGAACCAAAAGGTTTGTCAGCTCAGTTTTTAATCAAATAAAGATTCTGGTCCCGATTTCGGATCAGCAGCACAGAAACTAAAAGGTTCCCAGCAACCCTGTAGGGTCTGCAGCTCTCTGTGGGAATGTATGTAAATTATTTTTCCCTGAACCACACTGTTGGACCGCTGTTAAAGAAAAACATGTTAGCTTGGAGATTGGATCAGAACCCGCCCGTGCACAGGCCCTTCACCTCACCCAGCAGACGTTGGAGGCCACCCTGGGCTCGGCACCCAGGCCCTCAATCAGACACTGCAGCAGGGGGGCCAGGTAGACTTCGTTGATGGCAGCTTCTGGCTGCAGCTCGCAGATCCGGCCCATGGTCCACGCCGTGGTGTCCCTCACCACCACGCTGGGGTCTTTCATCAGCTCAATCAGTGTGGGCATAGCCTGTAGGGAGCAGCGTGGTCAGAGACTCGCTTCTACAAGATCAGGTGAACTTCCTGCAACAGCGGCTCACCTGTATGACAAGTGGTTTGAGCTGGTTCAGGTCGGGCCCTTCCAGAATGGAGCCAAAGGCCATGATGGAGGCGTCTCGGTACCGCCAGTCTGGGTTTTTGATGTTCTCCTTGATGAAGGGCAGAACGTGGGGAACCACATCGTCTTCGCAACAGGTGGCCAGCAGCATCAGACACACGCCTGCAGCCTTGCAGGGGTTCCAGTCATCGTCGTCATCGTTCTCGTCCTGCAGACACATGAACGGTCACACACAGACTCGCACTGAGCGCGTGCAGACAGAGCAACGGGTACAGCACCTGTTTGGCCAGGGTCTGGGTCAGGATGGGGACTAGGTACTGCAGCGCTCCTTTCGCGTAGAACTTACTGGTGTGCTCAGGGGGGCGTCCCTGCTCCGAGGCCTGCCATTGGCCAAGAGGAAACAGGAAGAGATGATCAGAGAAACGGAAATTGACAGAGTGTCCAAAAAAGACCTGAAACACACCTCTGAGGCCTCGATGGCCAGGTCCATCTCCTCATCACAGACGTTCGACCAGAACTCGATACCCTGCAGAGCCACCTCATCGATGTCGCTCTTCATCGCCTCGATGGTGATCTGAACCAGAAGAGCACATCAGAGGTCAACTTAACCTCATTTAGAAATGTTTCTGCTCCGAACCACCAGAGCTAACTGCTGCTGTGGCTCCAACATTAAACCTGAGGAGGGGCGTCAACCATCTCAGGAGCAAACAACGAATTACTTGAATAATGTCTGACCGACAGATCCTGAATTTTCTTCCAACTTAAACACATCTAGCGTCCACAATGTTGCAAAGACAACAGATTTTCTCTGTTCTCAGACTTTTGTCAAATTCAAACCATCATTATGAGTTTATGGGAGATGTTTCTGCAGTGGTCAGACTTTAAATATATAAGCTGGAGGGACAGGAAGGAGATGATGTTTAGACAATATTAAGTCCAGTAATACAGTCCGATATTTCCTTTTCCAATTTATCTGGACCCGATAAATACTGAAATGAAACTCCAGAGTTCTCCAGACTGCAGGGGGCCTCATCTGTGATGCCAACAAGGTTTATTTTTATTGATAAAAGCAGGTCTTCAGTATGTCAAAAACAGCACCCCTAGTGGAAACATGGGTTCACACCAGGAGGAGTTGGCAGATCCAGAACTCAGCCACAGGTTCAACGCTGAAGGACTAAACCAGAGGTAATAATTTCTCTCATTTACTGTAATATTTAATGAGCAGACAGAGCTGTAGACTGGACCTTATTCTGGTAACGCCAGGCAGAAGTTCATGCTTCCTAAATCAGCTCCAATGTTTTTGGAGACACCCGATTATCCATAATTATTTACCAGGACTCTTCAACACAGTAACCAGCAGTTTACTCAAAGGTTCTCCAGCAGAAGCCC
Source organism: Girardinichthys multiradiatus (assembly GCF_021462225.1). NCBI lineage: Eukaryota > Metazoa > Chordata > Actinopteri > Cyprinodontiformes > Goodeidae > Girardinichthys > Girardinichthys multiradiatus. The sequence continues at coordinate 40,695,226 of NC_061818.1, read as the reverse complement.
ACACATCTCCATCTCCTGAGTGGTCACGTGAACCCAGATCATCCCTCTCAGCAGGGGACAGTCATGAGTCAGTGTCCTTCAATTAAAGCTCAGGTCAAACTAAAGAACAGAGCTGAGGGATGTCAAAAGTCAAATCTGCACATTCCTGAAAGAAACATGTAATGTTGCTGAATTCTTCAAAAACCAGATATGATGAAAGGTTCTGAACTATGAACAACAGACCTGAATACATCAGTCCTACAGTGAACCATGGTGGTGGCAGCATCATGATGTGGGACAGAAAATCTAGTCAGAGGACGATGGATGGAGCCAAATCCTGGTCAATCCTGGAGGAAACCCTGTTAGAGGCTGCAGAAGACCTCCGACTGGAGTGGACCTTCCAGCAGGACAACTAGGAATCTTTCTCCTTCCACTACTTTGTGTTGGACATGAAATCTTAATCAAACACCCTGAAGTTTGTGGTTGGATGGAGGCATCCTGCAGGGATGTTACTGTTTCAGTCTGGCTGCTGCTTTCTCATCCAGATCCGATCTCTCATCCTGTCCAGTTAACGCTTAACAACATAATCCTGAAGTTTGACCCAAACCAATCAATCCTTGTATTTGGTTTATTCTAGTTCCTCTCTTAATCAGCGCCTGTTTTAAAAAGCCAGAGGACGAAGAGTTTCGGACCAGATCTGTCGAAGTTTCTTACCGCAAACAAGGCGGGGCCCATGTACGTCTCCATGTACTGATAATACAGGGACATGATCTTCACCAGGTTCTGCAGGGCTGCCACGCGCACCTGAGTACAGGAAGAGGAGATGGGAGGAGTTAAAGACGGATCAGCTGAACAGGAGCTTTACCGGGTCGTGATAGGACTCACTCTGGTGTCGGGACACTGGGTCGCTTCACAGACCACCTGCATGATGAAGTGTCTCTCCGTCTGAAAACACACACAGGTCAACTCAGCATCCTGCTTTGCTGCTCATACACCTCTACACTGAAAATCAGCCGTGTCCCTGAGCGCTGGTTCTGGTTCTGCACCTCTTTGTCGAAGTTGGCTCTGGTGAACTCCAGCGAGTTGAGCAGCGCGTTGGTGGCGGCCAGCTTCACATTGTTGCTGGGCTCCTCCTTCCTCATGCCCTGGATGATGGCCGTCAGGATCTGATTGGCGGTCTCCTGCAGCTGCTCGGGATCCTGCGGAAATACATCACGGCAACATTCAGACATTGGATCCGTTCAGAACCGCCAGAACGATCAGGACCGGATGGCTGCTTCTGACCTCAGTCTGACATATGCCACCAAACAGCACAAACCCAGATTCAACTTTCAAATACATCACCAAGGTTTCTGTGACTCTCATTTTTAAGGCCTAAAACCTCAACAGTTTGAGACGTTGCAGAAACCGTGACCTTCAGGTGACGGCGGTGCATCCTCAATCTTAGAGGATTGCAGATATAAACCAATCATCTACATAATCACAGTGGACCCATCAAACACTCCCTAAACCTGAGGAAACTGGTTCTGCAGAAAAGATGTTGCTAACGCATCTAGCTTCTCTTCTGGGTCAGCTCAGTTATTGAAAGGTCCTGCCTTCAGGGTCTCTGTACCTGTAACACATTAACCTGAGAAGGTAAAGAGGTGGTCAAGTTTTATTATGCCAAAAATAGCTTCATTAATAAAACATTGCAGTCATGGAAATGATGTTTCCTTGAAGCAACATGATGGTGGGATCCAGTTAGTGCCAGTAAGGAAAAGACCACCAGGAACCAACAGCTGCCTGATGTGATCTCAATGTGTGCTACCACTCACAATGTCCTGGCAGATGTATCCAATGGCCTCCAGCGTGGACTCCTTCATGTGCTCGGTGCTGGATGGGTCCGTGACGTTGGCTACCAGCTGCGGGATCAGCTCGGGCCACTGGTTTACGGGAATCTCTGCACAGGCGATGCCAGCAACACACTGCGAAGCCGAGCTGGGCCGGTACGTCTCTGTGCCCAGAGTTTGTAGAACCTGCCGGACATAGATCAGGGTTAGTGGGAGAACTTCCAGCAGATCTGAAGAGGGTCGGCGAGTACTTACGTAGTTCTTGATCTCGCGGCGAGCGTTGGTGTCTATAGCCAGCCATCTCTGCTGGTACTGCGATTTCACATCAGGGTCTTTGGAGGTCAGAGAGTTCTTCACCTGCAGACCTGCAGCCACTCGAGCCACCTGCGTGTTGCCGGGGTTTGCTAGCACCTTGGACAGCTCCACCAGGAAGGTGGGCTGGAGGAGAAACAGAGGGAACCAGCTGAGTCAACATGTTCTGCTTCCTAAATGACCTTTAAATGTCAGAGCAAGGAAAATATCCTTGAATAAATGTGTCACAGCATGTTAACCCGCTGGGTCAGTTTGTCAGAATGAGTGTTTCACTCATGTTGGTTTTTATTCTGTGTTCAAAATGCAAAAAGGCCTTCCCTAAATAACGTCGAACGTTTTAAGACGTGAATTTGAACACATTCTTAAGACTTTTTTTTTTTTTTGCAAATAAACCACTGAAATAGAACAATTCAGCACCTTCCTTTTACTCTAGTATATAATCTGTGATTATTTAAAACTTTAGTCAGAGTTAAGCAGAGAGTTTCTGGTTTTCTCTGAGGTCTGATCTGCACCGATTATGAGTTCAACAATGTACAGCTGCAGGTTCTGCCAAAAATAGAGTAGTTTAGCCTGATTTTTATTGAACTGTGAAGTGCATCACACTGCATGCTGCTGGTTGGTGCGTTTACAGCCAGAAGATGGTGGGAGTTCATAGATCAATGATAGTTTAATGAACAGCGAGGAAAGCATCTAACCTGCTTATCACTGATCAAAGTTGATCCTTGGAAAGTTGGTAGACTCTGATCTCTGGCCAACTGTGCTTTGAAAATACTCAGTGACCCACAATGCACTGGGAATTTCTGACTTCATGTTTGTGCTAGCATGTCAAGCAGTCCTAATCCTTCCTGAATCTGCTCCACACCCTCAGATCATACAACAGTTCAACAGTGTGACCCAACTGGAGGTCGAGTCTTGTTCTAAACACCAGAAACTGAAATCAATGAGTCCACAGGAGCCTGAAGCAGAAACTAAAACCTTTAATGTTCAAACAGCAGGATGGAGACAGAGATCTTTAGCCCTGATTATCAGCACCAGAGGGCAGCATATTTGCAGCTTTGTTTTAATCAGGTCTGTAGTGACTGCTGGCAGGTTTCATCCAATAAGCCAGATTTTGTGTGATTTTCTTCCACGAATCAACTCTGAAGCTGCTGGAGATGTTAGGATTTCTGATCCCAACTACCTGAAGTCCTCCACTCTATAAACATAACGTACATTTGTAGCGTTTAGTCAGTAAGACGACTGGTAACCTTCAACTATTCACACAGAAACTAAACGTCTGCTGGTCAGAACATGATTGAAGCCTGATGGAGTCCTTACTGCTGTAGACTACACGAAGCAGGCGACACATGAAGAAAAGCAGTCAGTGAGCATTAAGCCATAAATCCCCACATGCTTTATCTCCTGTCATAATGCACACCGCATATAAACTCAAATATCCCAGCAGCATTCTGGGACTGAACTTTACTTTCTCTGCAGGAGGCGCCACCTGCTGGCCAAAGGAAGCACACTAAAAGGAAACGGTGCCAATTTAAGATGAATAAAGTCACAGCCTGGACAATAGAGCCAATCAGGCCACCCAATCATCTCACTGTAAACGTCTCAGTGTGACTAAAGATTTCAGTGATCCATTTAGATCTGTGCAGGGTTCTGGACCAGCTAAGAGCAGAGTTATGTCACCTCCTCCATCATCACATCCATGAGATACTAATAATAGTTCTATTGGAGTTACTTTTGCTGTTAAATTATTCACTTAGACAACAAACTTACTAGCAGAGCCTGATAACCTTCTGGACCTACGGAAGGTTTATTTTTAGCTTCAAGAAGATAAGACGAGGAACCTGGAATCTCATATGTAAAACTTGGACCAATTAAAGCAAATTCCATGTTTTTCCTGTACTTTGAGACTGTGAAGAAACCTGGTGTAATTGTTAGGAGAGATTGCTAAGATCATTCACAAACCTGTTTTTAATCCGCTGGGATTTGTTGGATGATTCTTTAGAATGATCGAAACCCACTAATTGACTTTCAAACAGTGTGTGTAATAAGATGCTGGTCCCTGTTAGTGTAACTGGGCTCACTGTGGCTAAATGAGTGTGTAGATGTGTGTTACAGGAGAGAAAGATGCAGGTCTAGTTTCAGCTTCCCAGAGCTCCTCGCCCTCTACCTGCAGGACCTCCACCTCCTCCACAAAGCGCCCTAGTACTAACCAGGTTCTCTATCGCCGCCTGCTCCAGAAACTTCTGCGCCGCCTCCAGTTCATGCCGATCTGAGGACAGAGAGGAAGAAGTTATTCTTGAGGAGCAGTTGATATCTAACTGCGCTCTTGGACCGTAGCAGGTCCTTGTAGACAGGTTCAGATCGGGTTCATCGTTTGGAGATGCTGCCCAACTGAAGACCAGAGAGGTGCTAATGTTCACTGAGTGGTGAGGAAAACATGGAGAAGCAGTAGCAGAGAGGGACATGTGGGCCAAGCAGTGCAGATTCTGGATTTCCCTCCTTGACATGTGACCCTGCCTTATATTAGTGGAAGATGATTGATGAAAGGAGATTTTTGTATTATGTGAACTGAAGTTACACTTCTGTGTTTTCACCAGTAAAGTTGACACAAACCCTGAAACAAAAGCATCTATTCGGTGTAAAATAGGCTCATAACCTTTTAGAGAAATGCAATAATGCAAATGTAAGAACAATGTGATTTACAATAAATATACGCATACATAAAACAGTGTTAACATCTTTTTGCTTTGAGTTCAATGCAAACACAGACCCCAGATAGCGTTTGATTTATTCAGCTACTGGAAGAACTCATTTCCATCTCAACACAAACTGTTTAACTACAGTCTGATGGCATTAGAGCTTAAATGCATGGCTGCTAATATTAATTGCAGCTCAAGCAGTTCTGTGCAATACTAATATAATATGTAGTCATGTTGTAATAACAATAAATCTGTGATAATCAGTGTAAAACAATACTTTAGCCCAGGTTTGATCCGTTTCAGTGATGTAATTTTCAGACCCCATGGAGAAAAAATACACGCCATCTCTCATTTTGCAAAGAGCATAAAGGGTTTATTAATCGTATCTCTAGATTGGATTGTTTTATGGTGAATTAACAGCCTCTAAAATACTACAGAACTGAGTTTTCCAGAATCTGCCCATAATGTCAAAAGGTTCTGAACAGTGCAACGTTTTCACATGTGACATGATCCAAGGTGGTCTACATGCCAAACAAGTGATGAAGTTACCATTCTCAGCAGTTTTACAGGTCATTGATTTAATAATTGAGTCTAGGTTTGATCAGTTTAAATATTTCTTTTTTCAAGATGGACGCCATCTAAATGGACTTCTGGTTTGAATGCAAAAACACAACAACACAGAATTCAAACTTATTAAAAGTTTACAAAGAAAAAACTGAGACTAGAATGTGGTACACGGAGTTAACATTCTAACAAACTGATTTCTACCTGATGTGTTTGTTTGGAATGGACCAGCCCAAGGTTCATGTATTTACTTCTTACCTGACCCAAGGTGGTCTAGTTAAAGCCTTTACAGCTGCAGCTGAGAAGCTGTGTTTTAAAAAACATTTATTGTACAATAACTCAGTCCAGATTTGATTAATTTCTTGTGGATTTGGAGCCAAAGCTACTCTAAGTTTGTGCAGACTCCCTAAAAACAGTCAAACAGCCTTTTAATCCGCAGTTAAGAATCAGATACCAGCTTCGATGCAGTCTAAACTCTCGTGAAACGGCTCAGCAGCGGATCCACATTTGAGTGGTCCATTTCCACGCCGTCACGTTTCCACGCAGGAACAGCCCGCTCTGCAGTAGAAACCCGCCGAGGATCTAACATGTGTGTTAGCTGCTAAAGCTAGCCGCTGACCGGAACACGAACGGTTCCGGGGACGGGAGTCGGTACAACTGGAAAAAACGGCTCTAAGTTTAGCGTTAACAACCCAGAACATCCAACACATTAACCTAGAACAGTTCTTCCTTTCTGTTTCAGTTCTGGACACTGAACCGGAGAAGGAGGCCGACGGTGTAAGTCAGCCGCGCTAATAGGCTAACAGAGAGGCTGCACTGGGCATGGGCAGGGTCGGGGTCCGGTTCAGCCTCCCCCACCTGCCACATCACCCCTCGAGTGACCTGGACACCATAATTATGCTCTCTTGTTATTTTCAGACTGGGTCAGAACACCCTGGTTGGTTTATATTATCCTAAGATAGTGCCTAAAGTCCGACCAGAGTGCGGAGTCACTCGCCGCGACAGGCCTCAGTTAGCTCACTTAGCATTAGGAGCTAATAGCTCCTTCCGCCCTTAGATAAGCCTTCTCTCGCTACTCCACCACCACCCCTCCGTCGGTACCGAACAGAGAGCCCCAGGGCCGACTGGATAAACCGATACAACCTGGTACTTACCCGGAGAGACGGTTTTTTCCAGGATAGTGATGAGCTCCATCCTGTGGCCCGGCTGCTCCTACTGCTGCTGCTGCCGACGCTCTTCACTTCGTCAGGTTTGATAACAACGAAGGATCTGGTTCCTTGGAGCCCAGTCTGAGGCAGCCACAGAGCAGGTTCGGCTGGGCTCGGTTAGATTCGTTTGGGATTTACTCGGACGATGCAGGAAACGTTGACGGCCGCAGCTCGCAGAAACGCCGCCCGTTCGCGAGGGAAAGGAGCGCGCGGTTCTCTCACGCGGAGGGATATCACGCACTGACGTAAGTACGGCGTCACAATCACTTCTTTAGTCGCGGACTCATATAGCAGGATGAGAACATTAGCGCCACCTCCCGCTGCGGAGGGTGTATCATCCAACAGAAGTGGTATCACTGGGACTGCCGTGTGGAGCTCTTGATCATTGATCTGTACTCAGATATATGCTATACTAAAACAAGCTAATCACACATGTTTCTGTATTTTGTGCTTTCAAACACTGCAGCTACCTGCTGATTAAATGAGTCTGTTTAGTAGTATATATGTAGTCTGTGTGTTAGAGTGAGAAAGATTTGACAAGATACAAACGGAAATTTGAAGAAGATAAATTTTCCTGAAACTATTGTCAGATAATCTGAGTAGATACAAAAAAAAAAATTTCATTTAAAAACTCAATCCAGACCAACATGACCCTATGTGAAAAAGTAACTGTTCCCTAACCATAATAACTAGTTATTTATGAGTCTTTTCTATTACTGTGGAGGAATTCTGACCAACTCTGCTTTGAAGAATTGTTTTAATTCAGCATCACTGGAGGGTTTTCGTGCATAAACGACCTGTTTAAGGTCATGCCACAGCATCTCTATCAAATGGATGTCCAGACTTTGACTAGGCCTCTCCAAAAACTTCATCCATCCATTTTAGGATTTTAGGAGATAGGCACCAGCAGGGAAGCTGGTGCCTATCTCCAGCAGTCTATGGGCGAGACGTGAGGTGCATCCTAGACAAGTCGCCAATCCATCGCAGGGCAACATAGAGACACACAGGACAAACAACCATGTGCAAAACCCATCCAGAGAGACCAGTTAACCTAACACTCATATTTTTGGATTATTGGAGGAAGCTAGAGTACCCTGAGAACATGCAAACTCCCAAGTCAGGAGTCAAACTCAGGACCTTCTTGCTGCAAGGCAACAGTGCTACTAACTGCACCACCTTCATTTTGTTTTTATTTTATTTTTAAACCATTCCAAGATGACAATGTGCTTCGAATCATTGTTCTGCAGCATAACCCCACTGAGCTTGAATCTAAGGTCAACAATCGTTTAACATGCTGCTGCCAGGCTTCTGACAAAATCCTCCAAGTTTTCACATGTGGCTCCAATCTTGATGTAGTTACGCTGGCGTCAGGTTTATTTTAGAGTGCAAGTTAAGATTCTTCTACTGACTTGGAGAGGGCTTCAAGGATAGGCACCAGGTTATGTAAGCAGGCCTCTTCACCCACATGTCTCTGGCAGGTCCCAGAGGTCCTGTGACCAGGGCCTGCTGATGGTTCCCCATACTAATATAAAAATAAAAGGAGACAAAACTTTCTGTTCAGCCCAGACTCGGTGGACTTATTGGTTTCTATTAAACGTCAATTAAGAACATATCTTTTAAAATATGCTTTTATTCATTTCTTTAGTTTTTTATCCATTGTTGCTTTTTGTGGCTTATTAGTTTATTTTGAAACACTTTGTGATTTTATGTCTTAAAACGTGCAGGATCTTCTGCCAGAGAGCAGAACTCATGGTTTCTTTAAGTACATCATATCGTCCAGGTCCAGAAGCAGTGAAGCGGCCTGGTGGAAACCATAGAAAACAAAACACGGACATGGTCACTCTACAACTTCACAACTAACAATCCAACTAAGAATAACACAACCATCACTTTTTAAATTTGTCTAAACAATGGCCTGAGTAATAAGAGTTTTTCCTTCTGTTGGTCCTAGATTTAGGCTGCCTGAATCTGTTTCCAGATGGTAGGAGCTCAGGTACATCATGAAGCGGATGACGAGGACAGTGAAGAATAGCTTTTGCCTATTGTCTAACCCTTTATAAAAATGTTTCTGTTAGATCAGGTAATTTAGAGCCAATCATTTTACCAGCCGATTTTATTACTTGCTTCATGCTGTTTTTGTTTCATACTGATAAGCTGCCGAACCAAGTGATGAAGGACAATGTAAGGCCAGATTGTATCGTAGAGCTATAAAAGATGGTCCTCAACTTTTTACAAATACTAAATTGATTTCACTTAGGAAGTAGGAGCAGTCTTTTATGTGCTTTTTTGATGACTTGTCACTGAATATCAGCTTATTACCGATGACACCACCCAGGTACTTAGAGCCCTGAACACACACCACTCCGTTAATAAGAACTAAAGGTGGTGGGACTGGACTTTTTCCTAAAATCTATATACAGATCTTTGGTAATAGGAGTTGTCACACCACAAATCCTCCACTACCTGAGCAGGTGAGTCATCCTCTTCCTGTAACAGGCTGTCAATAACTGTGTCATGTGCAAACTTTAAAATATGCCATCCTGTATAGTGATTGCTGCAGCTGTTGGTGTACAGGCTGTTCCAATAAGGGAGAGAGAACACAACCCTGTGGTCATTTACCATCTGTTAACAAGGAAATAACTATATATATTCAATTCAATTCAAAACTACTTTATTAATCCCAAAGGGAAATTAAATGTTGTTATAGCTCATATTATGAAGGTTTCCTCAAAGAGTCGTTGTAGATGCTGATGGCTGTGGGCAGGAAGGATCTCCTGTAGCGCTCCGTCTTACAGCAGATCTGAAGAAGCCTCTGACTGAAGACACTCTGTTGTTGTAGGACAGTCTGATGAAGAGGATGCTCAGGGTTCTCCATAATGTTCTTCATTTTATGAAAAATCCTTCTTTCCACAATGATCTCCAGAGGTTCCAGAGGAGTCTCCAGAACAGAGCCAACCTTCTTTATCAGCTTGTTGAGCTTTTTTAAGTCCCTGGCTCTGATGCTGCTTCCCCAGCAGATGATGGTAGAAGAGATCACACTCTCCACAACAGACTTATAGAAGATATGCAGCATCTTGCTGCAAACACCAAAGGACCTAAGCTTCCTCAAGAAGTACAGTCTGCTCTGTCCCTTCTTGTAGATGGCTTCACAGTTGCATCTCCACTCTAGTCTGTTGTCCAGGTGAACACCGAGGTATTTATACTCCTCCACCACCTCCACTTCTTGTCTCCCATGATAGAAATAGTTTTTGACTTATTCCTGTTTCTCTTAAAATCTACAATCATCTCCTTTGTTTTAGTCACGTTCAAGATGAGATGATTGTTTCCACACCATGCCACAATGTGGTCCACCACCTTCCTGTACTCAGCTTCTTGTCCATCTCTGATCCACCAACAACTGCAGAATCATCTGAGTATTTCTGCAGATGACAGGAGTCTGTCTTGTATGTATATATATATATATATATATATACAGTACAGACCAAAAGTTTGGACACACCTTCTCATTCAAAGAGTTGTCTTTATTTTCATGACTATGAATATTCTAGCTTCACACTGAAGGCATCAAAACTATGAATTAACATCATGTGGAATTATATACTGAACAAAAAAGTGTGAAACAACTGAAAATATGTCTTATATTCTAGGTTCTTCAAAGTAGCCACCTTTTGCTTTGATTACTGCTCCACACACTCTTGGCATTCTGTTGATGAGCTTCAAGAGGTCATCACCTGAAATGGTTTTCACTTCACAGGTGTGCCCTGTCAGGTTTAATAAGTGGGATTTCAAGCCTTATAAATGGGGTTGGGACCATCAGTTGTGTTGTGCAGGAGGTGGATACAGTACACAGCTGATAGTCCTACTGAATAGACTGTTAGACTTTGTATTATGGCAAGAAAAAAGCAGCTAAGTAAAGAAAAACGAGTGACCATCATTACTTTAAGAAATGAAGGTCAGTCAGTCCAAACAATTGGGAAAACTTTGAAAGTGATGGGGTGCTGCGTCAGACGACCTGGCCTACACAGTCACCAGATCTGAACCCAATCGAGATGGTTTGGGGTGAGCTGGACCACAGAGTGAAGGTAAAAGGGCCAACAAGTGCTAAGCATCTCTGGGAACTCCTTCAAGACTGTTGGAAAACCATTTCAGGTGACTACGGAGCGATCGGGTGTGGGGTTTGGTGCATCCTCTGCTGTAGTCCAGGTGATCCAGAAGGAGCTGAGTAGAAAGGTGATGATCTGGATCTTTTTTCAAGACTGAAAGGAGATCCGACTGCCATCATCAGGGGGGGGTTGTAGTAGAGCTGATCCTCTGCATTCAGACAAGTCAACAAAGAGGTTTCATCTGATCAGGATCCCTCCCTGTGAAGGTTTTCTGGGTCCATCCCATGGGAAGGAGACCATGTGACAGATCCAGACCTCTGGAGTGATGGGAACCTACTTTTTTTTCCAGCACTTTAATGATAAAACTTAGATCTTCAGAAAAAAAGCACAAAGAGACAGAAATGATGTAAAAACAAACCGATTGCTTCTTTATTTGTCATTGTACAGTAGTCATTCATACGTAGCTGCCTTGAGTTGGTATTTTGTTTTTGTCTGTTTTCACTGTTTATTCCAACTTCTTCCTCATTTTCCATCAACACATTGGAAGAGTCATGGACAAAATATAAAAACACAAAGAAATAAACAAGAAAATGTGAAATAGGAACGTTGGGGTTGATCCAGTGCATCGAGATTATACCAAGACCCAAAACTGATACGTTCATCCAATCAGCTTTGATCTGCTCACCTGTTGCTAGGTGAAGCCCACAAAGTGCCCCCCCCCCCCTACCATTGTAAAAACAACTTAAAACGCAGCTCTAAAAAGTGAGCTGAGCTGCTGCGTTTATGGCACAACGAGTGCGGCGGCACCAACATTCATTCACAACCCTGCAGAGCCGGGCCGAGCAGCCGGCACGTTTCTGTTCACAAAGAGAAGCAGCAGAATCAGAACCACCAGGCCGGTTTTCATTTTCTCTCAGGATTAAGGTTCGGCTGTTTGCACTCGTTTTTAAACATGAAACATTAAAATCTGACAAACCCCACCCTTCAGTGCTGCTACCTCACCTGACCGGCAGCCGAACAAGACGAAGCACAAAGCTCCCACAGCCTGAGCGGACCCTGAACGCACCACAGGAGGCCCGTTTCAGCCCAGAAGAACAGCATCGGGCAAATGAGTGAAGAGAAAGTGAACCTGAACCTGCAGTCAAAGATGCCACCTGGTGGACAGGTGGAGTCAGAACATGTAGTACCTTTGCAAACACATATCTGCTCCTGGTTCATTAAACCACAGGAGCACAGTTACTGGATCAGAACATATATCAGATAAAATCTCAGGATAAAAAGGGAGAACCTGAGATGATGGGAGTTCTACTTCAGTCCAATATGTTTGTAAAGTCCAGTAATTTCCACTTTTCCTGGAGGGAATACAAGTTCTGATGAAAACATGAAGTTGGAGGAGCAGAGGAAGAACCGAAGCTTTTGCTTTGAAGGTTTCAGGTTTCAAAAGCATCAGAATCTTCTTCAAACACCTGAAGCTATCAGAAACAAGGAGGTTCTGGTTCTAAACTGCATTAAAGACTAAAACCTGGCTGAAGGCAGGTCTCCAGAAAACAACACATAAACTGGTCCTACCCAAAACCACTAGGGAGTTCCACTGAACCAGGAGAACCTCAATTAAAAACTAGCAGAACCAAAACCCGACAAGATCATTAACTGATCTGTTTGTAAAGTACATAAATGTGAGTGAAGGCAGCAGCTCTGGTTCCAACACCCAGAGATCAGCTTCAGGATCAGAGTTTCTAAAGACCGGTAAATGCTTCCTGATGCAGATCCAGGTCCTTTCAGTTCTCCGCCCTGAGATCCAGCTTCTAAAGTGGTTCTGATCAGCAGTTCCTCTCTAAAGGTCTTTCTGAATGTTTTTCTGCTTTTTCATTCAGTTTCAACAGAGAAACAAATCTGTTCAGAAAATGAATGATTTTTATTTTTCAATATGTCGCTTATTTATCCAGGTGGAAAATGTCTCATTGAGATTTATAGACCTTTAAACAGAGACACTCGTCTGTTTAAAGGTAGGAAGGAGTTCAGAACCAAGAATCCATCCAGAATCTGAAAATGGTTTTAGGTCTGGATCACTAATCTGTTCAGATTCAAGAATCATGTTCAAGGTTGTTTTTTAGCCTGGAGAAATACTGACCAGAACCACTGAGAGATCAAGCACAATGTGGGTGGCCGGGTCCGTTCGGTGCCGTAATAAAATGCAGTTTTTTCTTTTTTCCAGATACTGAAAACTGAAAAAATGTAAAATAAAGACATCAAGATTCTGATATGATCTAAACAAGATAAAGGTTTGAAGTGACAAACATTTCAATATTTTCACAAAATAAATCCAGATTATAAATCAGATCTGGATCTCCTTTAATATCCAAAGAACCTGTCTGGAACACTGACCCAAAGTCACATGGCTAAGCAGCGATATGTGAAACAGAGATCCCCTAAACAAAGCCGATGAGTCACTCTGTGGACTTTCTCTGTTCTCTTTCTCCTGAAACATGCCGCAGAAGAAATCTGAATCGGACCAGAACATGGCAGCGGAGACAGGAAGTGTCGCATAGGACGGAGAGGAGAGGACTCCGACAGGATCGGCTCAACTCAGGCCGGGTCGGGAAGTGCTGCTGTGGCGCCGAATAAATAAAAGTCAACAAAAAATACTCCTGAGAAAAACACGTGATCAGTGAGTCTGGGACACCAAAGCAAAGAAGAAGGGCTGATGAGGTTCAGATTAACACACACACACACACACACACACACACACACACACACACACACACACACACACACACACACACAGGGGACATAAACACCTGAAGCACAGCAATCAGGTGTTCAGGTCAAACATCGAAATCTGAAACCTGGAACGAAGGACAGAGTCAGGATCAGGAAAACAACCTGCTGACCTGACTAATAATCCCCATTTTGCCGCTTCCAGATTCTTGTCCTGAATCTGGACTCATCTGCAGATGTTGCGATGGGAACATGGGAGGAATACTGGGAGCAGGAACAGGTCCTGGAGTTGCAGATGGAACATTTTAGGATGCAGCTCAGGATTCTGGAGCTTTCTGATGTTCTGGGTGAGAGCTTTACTGCCACCGGAGCAGACTGACGTCAGGTCAGTGTGAGGAGTGTGTGATGCTGCAGTGTGTGTGAGAGAGGTTGGCAGCAGGTGAACATCGACATCTTTCTTTTCATCATTCAACAGCAGCTGACAGGTGGGCCAATGTGGCGCCATGATTGGTCGAAGGGAGGAAGGACAGGAGAGAAGGGAAAGTGTTCAGGGAGGTGAAAGGTCATTTACAGTAAACTACAGATATATACACACACCCATAAATGTACAGAGAACAAATATGTACATGCTCAGGGTTGCTATGTTTCACTATCACCAAAAGGTATCCTCCTCTTCCTCCTCTGCAGCAGGAGGAGAGCTGCTCCTCCTCTTCCTCACCTCTTTGTAGTGTAATAAGGACGGAGGTGGGACTCAGAGGCTGGACTCAGGTGTCAAACGACCCAGAGGGCTTAGCTGTTCTTCAGCAGAGTTCTGTCTTCAGGAATAACGGAGGAGGAGGAGAGAGCAGCGATGGTGGTGGTGCTGGCAGAGGAAGAAGAGGTCGTACAAGAGGAGATGGTGGAGGAAGAGGAGTGGAAGGGGAAGGAGAGCAGCTGTCCAGACTCAGCAGGGAGGAGGGAGCAGAAGCGGAGGTCAACCGTTTGCAGGGCAGAGCAGCATTGTAACAGCTGGACGCACTGCTCGGTCAGCTTCACACAACCTGCAGAACGAACGAACACACACACACACACACACACACACACACACACACACAGTGTGATTGACAGTAAGCAAAGAGGAGGAGGAGCGTGCTCAGACCCCTCCTTACCTGCTAGGTTGATGTGGGTGAGGCTCTCCCTCAGGGGGGAGACCGTTAGGTTCCGCACCGTCTGGTCTGTGATGTTCACGCAGTGGTTCAGGTCCAGACGGGTCAGGTGGGGGGTGTGGCGCACCAGAAGCCGGGACGACGTGTCCGTCAGGTCCAAACCCGCCAATCGCAGCTCTGTCACATTCTGGAAACGCCCTGCTCTGCTCTCGCTGTGAGCTGATGGACCAATCAGAGCACAGTCACCCAGAGTCCACTCTAAACTGTGGGATAAAGGTTTTGTGTGTGTGGGTGGGTGCCTCACCTGTCCGGGATTCAGGTGGGGGAGCCAGCAGCTCCCTCAGGTGTGAATCTTTAAGGTCTTCCACTCTGCTGAGGTCCAGCAGCTTCAGACAGGGACAGACAGCCTGACAGAGAGCCGAGACCGCCGGCCACACGCAGCCAGACACGTTGAGCTCCAGCAGACCTGAGGGGGTGAGAGAGAGGAGTGAGATGGATGAGAGAAGGGGTAGACAGAGGGGCAGGGAGGTGAGTCTGTCACTCAGTCTCACCTGGTAAACGGTTGATGAGCCACATGAGCTGCTTCTTGGAGATGTTGGTGTAACCCAGGTTAAGGGAGACGGGCAGTCGGCGGATGATCCCACTAAGCATGGGCGGGGTGATGGAGCGCTGGCGGCTCAGGTCGATCTGTGTCCACAGCCTCTTGTCGCAGCACCTGGACGGAAACGAGGGAACAGGTGATCAGTGGGAAGCGCAGCAGGAAAACAGGAAGTCGGCTAATCTGACCAATAACCCCGTCACTGACCAGCGGCTCCAGGTGCGACACACCCTCATGCAGAGACAGAGCTCCCGTTGACTCAGGTAGGTAAAGACTCGCAGCCAGACATCACGGGTCATAATGTGGGCAGAGCCGCAGTCCAGAAGGAGGCAGCTGGGCTCAGGGCAGGCAGGAGGGGGCCGCACCAAGTGCCTCTCCATCTGGACGGGCCGAGGAGGCGAGGGGACAGCCGGCGGGCTGCGTTTCATCATCTGAGAGCGCGGAGCCAGACGGGATGGCTGCGAGCAGGGGGACGCCGCCATGGCTGACATCAAGAGGCCGCTGCTGGCTACCCCTCCCCCGTTAGAGGTGGGGGTAGAGGAGGAGGAGACGCTGTTTCTCTGATTCTGGTTCTTGCTGTTGTTGCGGACTTTGTTGCCACGGCTGCCTTTGACCCCGCCCCCTCCACCGTGTCTGTGATTGGTCAGAAGTCCACTGGCGTTCTCCTTCTCCCCGCCTCCTGTCCCTCCCCGGGTCCGTCCGTTGCGCGCCTCCTGTCCGTTGCTGCGCTGCTTCCCCGTGAAGCCGTCGTGTAGCGAGGACGGAGGGATCTGATTGGAGGAAAGGGGTGAGGGCGGAGGGAGGGAGGTAGAGGTCTTCCTGGTCCTTTCTGAAGTAGGCACGTCCTCCTCCTCTGTGTCCATCAGACCTGATTTCCGTCCTCGTGAAGAAACGTCTCCTCCTCCACGTTTCCGGGGCTTGTCCCCAGCTCCCCCAGCCTGCTCCTCCTCCCTGTCCTCCTCCCCCCTGCCTCCCTCGCCCTCCGACTCCTCGCTGGCGCTGAATCCGAGCTCGGCCAGCCGCCGTGCCCTCTCTCGCTCGCTGCGACTCCGCTCTCTGTCCACCCGGCTCCCGCTGCTGTTGCCATAGACGACAGGAGGAGGCGGAGCTGGGGAGGATGATGAAGGAGAGGACCCTCCCCCATGCTCCCCCCTTATTGAGTCGTCCGAATCAGACTCCGAGTCGGACTCGGAACTGGAGGAAGAGGAGGAGGACGACTCGGGCCGGCGCTCCAGCAGACACATCCTCTTAAATCGTTCCAGTTTCTCTCTGTGATGGGAGCGCTGTTCTGCACTGGATGGCGCTCCTGCTGATCCTGCGCTGCCCCCTACAGGTTGAGAGGAGGAGGAGGAGCCCTGCTGACCTCCAGCAGCTCCTCCAGAGGAAGAAGTGGGTCCATTTGACTCCCCCACTTCCTGTTTGGGTTTCTGATCAGAGAACAGAAACGTACTTTATTACTATGGCTGCACAGAGGTAGCATTGAGGTAAGAAGTAGTAGAACGGACCTGGAGTCACAGATTAATTTATCTTTATTTAAAAGTCACATGATGGACGGAGGACCTCTGAAGGTTGAACATAGGTAGCTGATATTTAGGGCAGCATTTCACATTTCTATTCTTGGCAATAATACCTTTTACATACAGAAACTTTTTTCTTCTTCCTGTGAATTAACACAACGCCAAGTTGGAAAGACATCAGCAATGACCTTAAAGGAAGCTGAAGCTGCCCGTTAATCTGGGAATGGTTTTAAGTCCATGTCTAAACTATCTGAAGTCCATGATTCTTCAGAGAGAAAGCCTATTCCCAAGTGGAAAACGTTTCCTAGGGTTAGACATCTGAAACTCTACAGGCTTTGGTTGGCAGGTTAAAGGTCATGGCAGGAATATTAGAAAAACACTGAACCAGTATGGCTGTTTGGACGGTTTGAAGGAGAATGTGTCTTCTCTTTAAAAACAAGATAGCAGCAGGACTTTTAGCTCATGACTTCTAGAGTCATGTCCTCTGGGCCGAAGAGACCAAAGTAGAGATGTTTGGTCATGGTGCATCTGTGGCTTAATGTGAAGAGCAGTCGGAGAAAACCAACACGTCATTCTAGCTGCTGAGCACGGTGGTGGAGGGCTGATGACCTGGGAGGGGACTGTGAACTCCTCAAGTATTTTAGAGCCAATCTGTCCAACAGCTGAAGCTAGGTCCAAACTGTGTCATCAACAGAACATTGATCCCGAACACAGCTGCAAATCTACAATAGAATAGCTAGCATCAAGGCGTTAAAATGGTCTAGTCAAAGGCCAGAGGCCAGCCTGACTGAAATGCTGTGGTGGGATGTTCAGAACGCTGAGGAGAACCCTCAATAAGCTGAAGCTGGAATGACCGAACCAACATTATGAACCTGGGCTTAAGTTTTCGCTGGTCACTCATCACAATCAGAACAGAACCTGTAGTGGGTCTGTGTGAGTCTTGTTTCTCCTGAGCTGAATGGTTTTAATCGACATCTTTACATCATGGACTAATGTTAAATTATTTTCTTAAATTATTTATAAACATAAAACATTTTCAAACAGCATCAAGTTTTCAGAGACATGAAGGTGTGACGCACCTTTTTGAGGCGTTTCTCGTGCGCGCCTTTAACCTGCAGAACAGAGCAGATCATCATCAGAACCATCATCAGTGGGTCATTAAGAACAAACAGGATGAGGAGAAAGCAACGGAACCGCTGTTCCTGACTGGGCTCACCTTCTTCTTCGGCCCGCTGTCCAGAGGCTGCTCCTTTTCCTTCTTCCTCTTGTGCCCCCCCTCCCCCCTGGCTGCCTCCTCCAATGAGGGAGGGGCTTTCTTTTTAGGAGGAGGGTCGTCCGTGAGCTTCCAACGGCCTACCTCCCCATTATCCAGCCTGCGTTTCCCCGATCCGTCCGCCTGGTCCTGGTCCAAAAGACAGAACAGGGTCAGAAATTGTCCTACTCATGCCGACGTGTCCTTTCAGGACATCTATAGGGCTTCCTTTAAAATACAAACAGGAAGTTAAACCCCTGAGAGAGTTTTGGTTTAATAAATGAACGCCAATGTAAAAACAAATCAAACATCTCCAACTAGAACCAACACCGTCTCCCTGAGGCCAATCAGATTGTAGAAACCTCAGAGTCCTCCTGACGGTACTGGTCCGACTCACCTTACTGGTTTTACCCTCCTTGTGGCACTTTGGACACTCCCAGCAGTTTGGGATCTCATCGTTGATGATTCCATCAGCTTTTCCCATCTGAAGATAAAAGAAAACACATCAGCTGTCAGCAGGTTCCTCTGAGAGGAGCATCTGAAGTACTCTAGACCCAATCACAGGTTTTAGTCTACACTGACAGAACCACTGTGGTTCTAATCATATCAACCTGACATCAGGAGGATTTTATGGTCAACAAGCAGCTGGAAGAATCAGCAACTGGTTCACCTCAGCCACTGAAAGCACAGCTGTCCTGATTTCTGGACTGAGCAGGGAACCAATTCACATCTGATGCTGCAGAACATTTACAGGTTCGCCTCAATCATCTAGAACATCATCAGAAAGGTAAACCATTTCAAACTGAAACTAATAAGTAGCACAGAGACCGATAAACTACTAAAGACATTTTAGTTTCTTACAAAATGTGAATATATATCAGACAAATAAAAAGATTTCTAAAAAGAAATGTTCTGTTCTGGTCACATCCTGGCTGAGCGCTGACCCGACAGATGTCCAGCAGGCAGTAACTGACTCCCTCAGTCGGGAGGGGAGGAGATAACAGGTCATGCTAAAGATGCTGTTTGTTCAGGGACACTAAAAGAAAGTTGAGTAGAAGGAAAAAGTCTTGTAAGCAAAGGTGCCGAAGCAGCTGCGATTAGAGAATTACAAGGGTTGGACTGCAGCTGGAGTCAGAACTTTAAGATCCGCCACACAGATGTATCCTAAACATCCTGGCATTTAGACACTCCTGTACCAGAGACAACATCATAACCATCCTACCTGGGCTAAGCAGAAAAAGAACCGCACTACTACTCAGCGGTCCAAAGTCCTCTTTTTAGTTAAGAGTTATCTCACTTCAGTTTAATTAAATAGCGCCGATTCTCAACAAATGTGGGGTTCTCCAACAGAACCAGAATTATATGGCTTTATGTGAGCGGTCATCTGCTGCAACCGACTCAGGGTTTGGGTCCAAAGTCAACACAGCCATCTACCAGAACATTTTAGAGCACTTCATGCTCCCAAGCTTTATTGAGGCGCTGGTACCGGCCCACGCTACCAAAGGTACCAATACCTGCTTTAATCACCATGGTAACAACAGCAAACTGGTCTGACCTGAACCCCACAGAACAATGGTTCCACCATATTGTCAGACATTCTAAAGCATTAAATCAGCAGGAGTTGGACATTTTCTCAGTGTCTTCTTCTGTCAAAAAATACATGTTAGTAAAAAGTAAAAAATGTCCCAGTTTCATGTTGAACAGAACCCTTCACTCCCAGAGTACTGCTGGTTCCCAGATCCTTTAGTTATCAGGCTCCTCTCCTGTGGAACCAGCTCCCAGTTTTAGTCCGTGAAGCAGACACCCTGTCTACTTTTAAGGCTAGGCTTAAAACTTTCCTTTTGGATAAAGCTTATAGTTAGAGTGGCTTAGGTTATCCTGAGCTATCTGTGTAGTTATGCTGCTATAGGCTTAGGCTGCTGGAGGACATAATGACCACTTTCACCCTCTCTGCTACAGGTCCTTCTCAAAACATTAGCATATTGTGATAAAGTTCATTATTTTCCATAATGTAATGATAAAAATTTAACATTCATATATTTTAGATTCATTGCACACTAACTGAAATATTTCAGGTCTTTTATTGTCTTAATACGGATGATTTTGGCATACAGCTCATGAAAACCCAAAATTCCTATCTCACAAAATTAGCATATTTCATCCGACCAATAAAAGAAAAGTGTTTTTAATACAAAAAACGTCAACCTTCAAATAATCATGTACAGTTATGCACTCAATACTTGGTCAGGAATCCTTTGGCAGAAATGACTGCTTCAATGCGGCGTGGCATGGAGGCAATCAGCCTGTGGCACTGCTGAGGTCTTATGGAGGCACAGGATGCTTCGATAGCGGCCTTTAGCTCATCCAGAGTGTTGGGTCTTGAGTCTCTCAACGTTCTCTTCACAATATCCCACAGATTCTCTATGGGGTTCAGGTCAGGAGAGTTGGCAGGCCAATTGAGCACAGTGATACCATGGTCAGTAAACCATTTACCAGTGGTTTTGGCACTGTGAGCAGGTGCCAGGTCGTGTTGAAAAATGAAATCTTCATCTCCATAAAGCTTTTCAGCAGATGGAAGCATGAAGTGCTCCAAAATCTCCTGATAGCTAGCTGCATTGACCCTGCCCTTGATAAAACACAGTGGACCAACACCAGCAGCTGACACGGCACCCCAGACCATCACTGACTGTGGGTACTTGACACTGGACTTCTGGCATTTTGGCATTTCCTTCTCCCCAGTCTTCCTCCAGACTCTGGCACCTTGATTTCTGAATGACATGCAGAATTTGCTTTCATCTGAAAAAAGTACTTTGGACCACTGAGCAACAGTCCAGTGCTGCTTCTCTGTAGCCCAGGTCAGGCGCTTCTGCCGCTGTTTCTGGTTCAAAAGTGGCTTGACCTGGGGAATGCGGCACCTGTAGCCCATTTCCTGCACACGCCTGTGCACGGTGGCTCTGGATGTTTCTACTCCAGACTCAGTCCACTGCTTCCGCAGGTCCCCCAAGGTCTGGAATCGGCCCTTCTCCACAATCTTCCTCAGGGTCCGGTCACCTCTTCTCGTTGTGCAGCGTTTTCTGCCACACTTTTTCCTTCCCACAGACTTCCCACTGAGGTGCCTTGATACAGCACTCTAGGAACAGCCTATTTGTTCAGAAATGTCTTTCTGTGTCTTACCCTCTTGCTTGAGGGTGTCAATAGTGGCCTTCTGGACAGCAGTCAGGTCGGCAGTCTTACCCATGATTGGGGTTTTGAGTGATGAACCAGGCTGGGAGTTTTAAAGGCCTCAGGAATCTTTTGCAGGTGTTTAGAGTTAACTCGTTGATTCAGATGATTAGGTTCATAGCTCGTTTAGAGACCCTTTTAATGATATGCTAATTTTGTGAGATAGGAATTTTGGGTTTTCATGAGCTGTATGCCAAAATCATCTGTATTAAGACAATAAAAGACCTGAAATATTTCAGTTAGTGTGCAATGAATCTAAAATATATAAATGATACATTTTCATCATGACATTATGGAAAATAATGAACTTTATCACAATATACTAATATTTTGAGAAGGACCTGTACATTCTCATACTACTTGCTAATTTTGCATTATTTGCTGTTATTTCAGCTTTTAACTTTGTTCTCTCTATTCTCTTCCTAGAAGCTACACCTGGCCTGGCTCTGTGTCTACCTGTGACACCTTTCTGGAGAGGGGCATCATCCGAGCTTCTGCTGGCAACAACTTAATGCTCACCTTCTACAGATGATCCACATGGTCCTGTCTTTCAGTGTTTAACCCTTTCTCTCTCCTAGACATGGCTACTGACTGAGCTTCTACTGTAACTAACTCTATGTTCTCTCTTTCAGACTCTAACCTTGAAAACTGGCTCAGAGTTTATCTGCTTGGCTGTCTTTATCTCCTAGATGAAGCCTCTATAGGAGCTATAACCATTAATGTTTCACTTTTCTTTCTATGTTTGTCACAGGCACCAAATCAGATCTACTGACTTACCTTGAGGCAGCTGGGGTGGATGATCTCATTACAGATGGTACACTCCATCAGACAGAGGCTGAACTTCTCCTCTTCAGAGTCCACCGTGTCCTCCTTCCCTGCCTCTCCACACGCAAAACACACCGCAGTGTGAGGCAACACGGGCTGCAGACACAAACACAGTAAGTCTGGCAGTTGGTAACAGATGGATCAGGTGTGAGGACATGATGTTGGTAGGCTTCTCTGCTCCTTAAACCAAACATCAGATTTTAAACAAAACTGACGACCATTTTATCTCTTTTACTCCTCTTGGCTCCAGACTTCAGGAAAGATTTAATATTTCAATCAGTTCAAAGGACGTGATCCATGAATAATCACTAAATATGCCCTAGAAACAGTGTAAAATAATTCCTTGTGGCTTTAGGAAAACCCCATCAAAATAAACCAATATGTGATTAAAAAAGCTTTAAAGCAACATGCATTTAATGTCCAGTTAAAGAATATTTAAAGAATTTAAAGTCCTATGAATTCTTGTCTTTAAATTGAAACGATAAAATAAATATAACTAAAGCACTGAAAAATTATATAGAAAGAAAATGTTCCAGTAGACTAAATTGTGGCGAAAAATTTTAAATATAACTAAAATTGTTCCAAAACAATAATTTCAAAGGTTTTAAACTTTAACTAATGAATTAAAATCTAGCCAAATATTTGTTGGTAGATATTATTGACCCAAGTGTCATAAAGTGTCAAAAATGGCTAAAATAAAAAAAATGTATATAAGATCAAAGAAATGTAAAAAGCAATTAAAATAAATAATCTTTCTTAAAAAGAAGACATGAAACATACTTATAAACGGCAAAAGTAAAAATAACCACATAGTTAAAATAATTTAATATAATAAAAACAAATTCCTGAGAAACAAAAAACTGGATAAAAAACATCTGAATTCATTTAAATGAGCAAAAATTTAAACTACAAATAAAAAATAAATAAAAAAATCTAAACTTTTTTAAAAGGCTTCAAGAAAAGGGTCCAATTCTTCAGAATTTTATTTAAAACAGCAGTTTTGAGCTGCTAGGTAAAACCATGAAGCAACATTTCCATCTATCCTAGTCTGCATCCAACTCTGAAATACGGCAACACCAATTGACTGGTTTTAAGGTGGGAACACTGGCTTTAAGGTGGGAACACTGGCTTTAAGGTGGGAACACTGGTTTTAAGGTGGGAACACTGGTTTTAAGGTGGGAACACTGGCTTTAAGGTGGGAACACTGGCTTTAAGGTGGGAACACTGGCTTTAAGGTGGGAACACTGGCTTTAAGGTGGGAACACTGGTTTTAAGGTGGGAACACTGGTTTTAAGGTGGGAACACTGGTTTTAAGGTGGGAACACTGGTTTTAAGGTGGGAACACTGGCTTTAAGGTGGGAACACTGGTTTTAAGGTGGGAACACTGGTTTTAAGGTGGGAACACTGGCTTTAAGGTGGGAACACTGGCTTTAACACTGGTTTTAAGGTGGGAACACTGGTTTTAAGGTGGGAACACTGGTTTTAAGGTGGGAACACTGGCTTTAAGGTGGGAACACTGGTTTTAACACTGGTTTTAAGGTGGGAACACTGGTTTTAAGGTGGGAACACTGGTTTTAAGGTGGGAACACTGGTTTTAAGGTGGGAACACTGGTTTTAAGGTGGGAACACTGGTTTTAACACTGGTTTTAAGGTGGGAACACTGGTTTTAACACTGGTTTTAAGGTGGGAACACTGGTTTTAACACTGGTTTTAAGGTGGGAACACTGGTTTTAAGGTGGGAACACTGGCTTTAAGGTGGGAACACTGGTTTTAACACTGGTTTTAAGGTGGGAACACTGGTTTTAAGGTGGGAACACTGGCTTTAAGGTGGGAACACTGGTTTTAAGGTGCCAACAGAACCTAAAAATCAAGCTGGAGCTGAAGCAGAAAAACCTGGAACACGCGCCTGCAACTCCTCTCAGCAGCCTGTAGAGGGCATCTCTGCTGCCACCCCTCCTCTCCAACAGCATTGTGTCCTCGGTCCAAATAACCCAATCAGCTCCAGAACAAAACAAGCACCAGCACCTTCTTCAGTGTTAAAAAAACAGATGGACCAAAGCCAGCGCTCGCTCACTCTTGGAGCCAGAAACCATCTGCGGTTGCCACGGAAACCCAGCATCACCTGCTGGGCTCGGGCTTGTACTGATGCTATTTGAAGAAGCTCCACACAGAAAGCAAAAGAGTGGAAGTGATTCTTCATGTTTGCGAGGATGTTGAGTTCGGTCCTGACTTTTGGACGGAACCAGCCGGGGACATCAGAAACAAGAGGCAGGTGTAGTGGAGGACTGGGTCATCATGTAGATATGAGCTGTTCAGCACCACAGTTCTGATTAAATGCTTATCAAGAGATTCCAGTGATGCTAAAAGTGGGTTTACATCAGAACCTAGACCTGGTTCTTGTTCTCTATCAGAAATGAAGATGCACCTCTGTCCTGAAGCCCAGACAAAACCATGTCATAACATGGCTTCTCCTCCCATCACTGGGAATATGTCTTACAGCCACTCCTTCATTGATGAGGCTTTATCAAACAGCTGAAGGATGGGACCAACTGGGTCTCCCTGACAGGCTGCTGGTTAAAATAAAAGACCCTAAAAGTCCAAAAGCTTCTTGGGGAATTAGTTGTTCAGTCAGGACCACTCTGGTTCATCCCTAAACGTTACCCGATTTCCTCTTCTACGAGGTGACTACAAAGACCACAGACCAACCTGAAAAATCACCCTGCTGTGTGTGTGTGTGTGTTTCTCACCGCCGTGCACTGTCTCTGGAGGCAGGACTGCTTCATCCTCCCTGGCCCTCCAAACTTCTTCATGTCCTTACAGAAGTGACACTCTCCACACTCCGTCCTCATGCAGGCCTGACAGCGCCGGCACCGGGTCCGCCTGCGCCTTGCCCCGCTGCCAGCCCCTCCGCCCAGCGCCTTACTGCCCGACATCCCCGAACAAGTCAGCTGGACACAGACAGAGACACAGGTTACCATCCACACCATGAGATCTGCTTATTGCTCATGCAGCGTTCTGAAGTGATATTCCTCAGAGGTTGCTTCTTGCTGCTTTTGGCTTCAAAGACATCAAGAAACCCTCCACCGACGTAAAGTCAGGTGATTAACTTATTCAGGTCAAAGCTTTGTGGTTCTTAGAACCTCTTGTTTGTGGCTTGCTTTAAATCATTATTGTAATGGAAGATTCCTCCTCTGCATTGAGGCTGCACAATATTGGAAACAAATGTGTTACGCAAAAATATTATGGAAGCAAATCGTTACCATTTTTCAAATGAAAAAACATTTCCAGAAATGCTTTTTCATTTTAAGAATGTGGCTGCATTGTTTGACTCATAAATGAAATTAGTAATCTATAATCCTATTTGCATTTGCTTCTTCAAGACTTCTTCATTCCTTCACTAAATTAAAAAGAAAAAGACATTTGAGATTTATTTTTCAAAATGTACCCCAGCAAATAGATACAAAAATTCAATTTGAAATGTAAAATCTGAAAATGAAAATGCATTTCTGGAAATGCTTTTTCATTTGAAATATGGTAACGATTTGCTTCCATAAAATATTGGTTACTGCATGATAATCATAACTTGTGAAAAACAATATAAACGTCTTTATTGACTTTCCGCTTTGGGTTCATTGCAAACATAGACCTCAGGTGATGATACATCTGTCCAGATCCTGGAAAAGAAATCATTATCTCCATCTTCTAATTAACTTGGTTCTAGTTTCTTAATGACTTCACCACCTCTTTACCTTCTAAAACTTTTTATGCTGAATGAAACAACAGGCATCACAAAATATATCACAGACAAAGCACCTGGAGCCTTGGTTCTGAAGTAACAGGTACCACCGTCCAAGCATCCATGGACGCATTTGGAGCTCCATTTGCACCTTTTGCTGTTTGAACAAATTCAACATGTCTGTAAATTACTGACACAGCTGGAGATGCACCAGCATCAAGCTGTGGAGCGCTGATGAAAGTCAGCAGCAGCTCACCTGATCTAAACTCTCACCTGCTGAACCACCACAGGAAAAACCTGGATGTCACACCACACTGCTGACTCAGATGTTAAAGATTTCCAAAACAATCACCTTATTCTAAAGGTTACCCTGCAGACCCACATCATGACACTCCCACCTCTGTGCTACTTTTTAGGATGGTGAAGGTAATAAAACATAGGCAGTCAGTCGGAGATGAAAAGATCTGACTTGTCTGAAAGAGGAGCAGAGTCCTGGTTTTATCTTCTGAACTTGTTTTTGGTGGTTTTCTTTAACAACTATCAACACTTCAGCTCAGACTGGAGTTAGAGAGAGTCGTTACCGGAGTTAGAGAGAGTCACTGGAGTTAGAGAGAGTCGTTACTGGTGTTGGAGCTAGTCATTACTGGTGCAGCTCATGTTTGCTTGTTGCCCCCCAGCTCAGCCGTCTCGTGTTGGGGTTTACCCCAGTGGATGAGAGGGTCGCATCCCTGCGCCTTCGGGTTGGGGATAGGTCTCTGACTGTCGTTTTGGCCGAGCAGTAGTGTGGAGTACCCGGCCTTCTTGCCATCCCTGTCAGGGGTGCTGGATAGTGCCCCTCCCGGGGACTCCATTATTCTGCTGGGGACTTCAACGCCCACGTGGGAAACAACAGTGACACCTGGAGAGGCGTGATCGGGAGGAATGGCCTCCCCGATCTGAATCCGAGTGTTGTTTTGTTATTGGACTTCTGTGCTAGTCACGGATTGTCCATAATGAACACCATGTTCAAACATAAGGGTGTCCATCAGTGCATTTGGCACCAGGACACCCTAGGCAGGAGGTCATTGAATGACTTTGTTGTCGTATCATCAGACCTTCGGCCGCATGTTTTGGACACTCGGGTGAAGAGAGCGGCTGAGCTGTCCACGGATCACCACCTGGTGGTGAGTTGGATCCGCTGGAGGAGGAGCTGTGGCAGAGGCAAAAACTCGGGCCTGGGAGGAGTTCGGTGAGGCCATGGAGAAGGACTACCGGTTGGCCTCGAAGCGATTCTGGCAAACCGTCCGGCGCCTCAGGAGGGGGAAGCAGTGCTTCGCCAACACCGTTTATAGTGGGGTGGGAGACTGCCGACCTCGACTGAAGACATTATCGGCCGGTGGAAGGAGTACTTTGAGGATCTCCTCAATCCTGCCATCACGCATACCCTGGTGGAAACAGAGGCTGGGGACTCGGGGTTGGACTCTTTCATCACCCAGGCTGAAGTCACCGAGGTGGTTAAAAAGCTTTGCGGTGGCAGGGCTTTGGGGGTGGATGAGATCCGCCCTGAGTATCTCAAGTCTCTGGATGTTGTAGGGCTGTCATGGTTGACACGCCTCTTCAACATTGCGTGGCGGTCGTGGACAGTACCTCTGGACTGGCAGACTGGGGTGGTGCTCCCCTTTATAAGAAGGGGGACCGGAGGGTGTGTTCCAACTACAGGGGATCACACTCCTCAGCCTCCCAGAACCCAACTCTTCTGGCAAATTAAACCCACATCCCAGAACCTAAAATAAAACTGGATTTCCTGGCGTTGCATTGAACTGAGCCAATAGATGAGTGAATGCAGATCATTCTGACACACAGATGATCAGACTGGATCTCTGCAGGTCTGCACATGTTGCTACTCTGTCACCGTGTGCCTCTCTGGCTTCATGTCCTGGTTTTCTTAAGAACACATGATCAGATAGAACAAACTTAACAGACCAATCACAACATCTTCACTGTCAAACTGTAGAAAATACATCATCAAAAGCTCATTTTAACATCACTGATTGGACAAGTCAGCATATGTCATGAAGATCTGCCTCAGTGTTTCTCAGGACCATCTGACCTTCACGTCTAAGACTTGTTTCTGCTCCAGCACGCCTCACCTCCATCAGGTGCTGCAGGAGCCCGACTATCACCCATTTATTCAAGTGTGCAGCAGCAGGGAAACATAAAACCTGCAGGACTGTGGCCCCTGATGAAGCTCAGAGATCAGATCAGAAATTGAACATGGGAGATGCTCCCAGTTCATAAAGGTTCATCTCTAAAGTGTTTGGATCAAGTGTGTTCTGGACAGGTTGATTTACCTTTGATCAAAACTCCATAATCAGAACAAATGTTATCTTATACTCTATACTCCCTCTCAGAGGCTGAGGTCATTGGATCAGAACCGTCTCACGGTCCCTCGCAACTGTTTTAAGTCCCGAGGAGATTGCTCCTTCCAGGCCGTTGCTCCGAGGCTCTCCTGTTTCCATTATGTTCCCTTGACTGTGTTGAGCAAACTTAAGACACACTTGTTTCTCCAAGCATTTTAACTGCAGCAGTGACAGGGTTGTATGACCAACATGTATTTTTGTCTACTTTCTGTAAAACACTCTGTGACCATCCCTTGTCTGTGAAAAGTGCTAAATAAAACTTTTACTTACTGTATTTGTCGCACTATAAAGGCGCACTTAAAAACCATTAATTTTCTCAAAAAATGACAGTGCTCCTTGTAATCCGGAGCGCCTTATATATGGATCAATTGGTTAATTGGTTGATCCATACTGGTTGTACACGGCGCTCTGTCAAAATGTTTCAGTACGACTGGTAAACTACAAAGCCGCACCGCTTGCAGCATTACGGCTACCGTAGTCAGGGGCGTCGCCGAAGTAATAGCGATAAACACCTGTACTGTGCTTACTCCTAGTCCAACACCACTTGTGTGTGTATAATGTTTGAATGTACTGTTGCAGGAATTGCCTGAACTATATGTGATTAGAAGCTCAGTGTGTGGGGTGTATGTTTCGTGTGTGTGTATGGAAGATGTTGACATTACTCCTCCGGACAGAGGTGGCGCTGTGTGCTGCCGTAGCTGAGAATCAAGAGTGAAGGAGTGACGTCGGTATTATTGTGTGTGTGGGGTGGGTAGAGACGGCGACCGGAGCAGCGGTGTATGAGTCTGTAAGCCCTGTGTTTTTATGTGCTGCAAAGTCATTAAAAAGAACCCCGAATCTCGTCAACAACTCAGTGTTTTGATGCTGTTTCTTCATGCTCAACTCAGCAACGTATGAGTGAGGGAGTTAACCCCGAGGAAACTAGTAACTTCGGCCCCTGTGTCATCAGACTACGGTCAGGGGACAGAAACAGGAAAGGTTAACAGTACTAACGTTTGATTTAGTGCATCAAACTGTTTCTTTTACGTGTTTACTGAATCTCACGTTTTAACTAACGTTTAATTTCAACTTCAACTTCATAGACTCCAATGCATTCCTAACGTGCGGTTGGTTCTATTCAATATAATTCTATGTAGAGGAGACCTTACCATGAGAGTGAATGGAGTTATCAGAACGCTGGTTTGTAGTTTATTAATAAAGTTTGACTGACTTATCTGACTGTTTTGTTGACATTCTCTTTAGCTCCATCTAGTGGATGCATAACGCAACCCCAGTCAAACGTTTGACTGCAGTAGCGTCTATTCTATGCGCCTTATAATCCGGTGCGCCTTATAGTGCGGAAAATACGGTACTTACTGAAGGCACTGTAAGCTAACTTTGTCCTGACTTCAGAACTTCAGAGAAGGTTTTATGGTCTGAACGTCCTCAGAAACCATGTTTGCCGCTGCATCTATGTCCCTGGTAAGGTGTTCGTGGTCAACTCCCCCACAGTAGAGGGGGCCTCATCCTGGAGCCAGGCCTGGGGGAGTCAGCCAAGGAGTGCCTGGTGGCCAGGGGCCTCATGTACAAAAGAGTGCACGGCTTTCATACTAAAGGTTTGTGGTAGAAAGAAATTCTGAAACTTCAGTGCACAAAAAAATCTGATGTACAAAACCTTGCACAGACACGTCTCCGCACACATAGCCTTCATTCACCTCAATTTGCGGTGGATTAGACGTAGCTGCATGTGGACCGCCCAGTCCCCGCCCCTAAATACATAGGCAAAGTAGTATCAGGAACCGGAAGGCACCCATCACGTGTCCGAATAACTGTGGCAGCGGTGCTGTGACAGTCAAAGAACCGGTTCCTTTCGGTGGAAAAACGCTAAGGAAGACTGCGTCTGCACACCATGAGGGATGTGTGTAGTGAATTACAGCAAACCAAGAACTTCTTCAATGACATCAGACTCAAACCTGACTGAAAATAAGATGTTTGTCGGGTCGAACCCGTTTAGTTCTACAATGTATCTAAACCAAACAGCGCCATCTAGCAGCTGCACTGAGCTCATTCATAGCTAAATGCTAATCTTTATAATGATGTTAATATGCCTTCTTTGTTTCTATTAGAAAGACTGTCACCACACACTGTTTGAAGAACTTTAAATCTTTACAACCATTGAAAATTACAGAGAAGCCTCCATCTCACAAGGTGGTTTGTTCCCAACACAACTAATATTATTAGATTAATTATAATTATTTTGATAGTATAAAAGAATCATGAGTTGCATCTGTGCATCACAAATAGGTTGCACATATACTGAATTCAATTTCTAAAGCACACCGACTTCCAGATGGGGCCCTTATAGCAGTATGGGTCCAGTCCGTAGCTCTGATTACATTCAGAAATCAGCTCCTCGCTGCAACGAGAGCCACAGTTTAGGAGAACTTTCTATATCTGAGCAACATCTGGATGAGGCCGACCCATATGGCTGACACGGCCCTGTTCTGGGATGACTGTTAAATACCCGACCTCTCAGACAGCTCCCTCTGAGAAGCTCCGGTTGAAAGGACCGCAGGGTAGTGAGAACTGGAACTGGTACCGGTGACCCACGGTTCCTCCTGGTTTCCCTCTGGACCACTGAGGTCAGCTCCATGCAGAACTCCAAGATGATTGTCCTGGACAATCTGATCCAGCTGATGAGCCATGCATCATCATGTCCCAGCAGGTCAGGAGGATCTCTGACCTCTTCCATTGGTGATGTCCTCCAGCTGAACCAAAGCTGCCATCGTTCCACAGTTAGGAGCAACTTTAGCAGCTATTTATGGACATGTGTGATTGTCTCCAGCTGGTCCACCTTAGGAACCATCAAACCTGACTTGTTAGGAGTTCATCTGCTGATCCGACACCGTTTTATTCTCAGTGAGAATGAAAGTGTCCCTCAGATGATTCTCATGCATTTTCTGCTCCTCAGTGCTCAGACTGGTGAGCATTTTCATCTACAGGTGACAGAAACAGAGGAAGTTTCAGTTTCCATCATTTTCTCAGGTGTGTTACGTTATTGAGGCTGAATGTGATTCAGTTTCATCGCTCTGATTTAAACCATAAAAGCTCAAACTCATGAAGAAACATCAGGTTTGATGCTTCATCAATTAAATAAACTGAATGAAGTCATATTTCAGTGTATTTGGATGAGTGTTGGTTTGTTGTTGTTTATTATTGCCGATTTAAAATGTTTGCATGGCTTCTGCACATTTTCATGAAATGTTCATTTTAGTACATGCTGTGTTGTGCGTAAAACATTGCGCCAGAAGATCTTTGTGCGTAAGTGCGCTTCGTACATGAGGCCCCAGGTCTTCATCCATTGAGACTGGTTGGGTACAGCCCAACCTCCTGTGGAAACACCACCAGCACCAGTCACCGTGAGGAAATGCCAAAGCTCTGAGATTCATGTAGCAAAACATCTCTGAGCCTGAACCAGAGACCTGAATGTCTTCTCTGAACCACAGCTTGGTTAAACAGTGGAAGAGCAAACTGCTCTCGACAGGTAAATCAACCTTTAATTCACGTGGAGATCTTGACACAACATCTCAAATTCAGGGTGACGCATTGACCTGGCTGCAGAACTGCTTATTAAACGCAAAATAAAAAAGATGCAGACCCTGGACTTTTGATCAGCCAGAATCCAGTCAGACCGGACTGGGACAACATTCCTTTCCCAGCAACCAGTCTGCTTGTTCAGATTTTCCTACAAAAATAAGAACCGTAGCTGAACCAGAAAGTTTTGAACTTCTAGTGGGCCTAATGAAAACAGCTCCATTTCAAAATCTCTAACACTATCCAGGCTGGATGAGCCTACACCAAAAGTACATTCCTCAAAATGCAGGCTGTGACCTCTGATAACATCATTCTGTGTATTCTGACCCTGATGCATGCTGTCCACATGCATTCAGTGCTTTAAAGGCAGCCAAAGCAGCTGTGCTGCATGTTATCTTCATCAGATTCTGCTAATAACCATATTTTATAACAGATCAGATGGACTTTAGAGAATGATATGACGTCTCTGGTCAGCAGACACACTCCTTAGAGTTCATAGTCATTACCAGTGGATGACTACCTGCCAAGGTGGACCAGGCGCACAATAAAACATCTTCTGTGGAATGACAAGACCAAAGTGGACCTTTCTGGAAGACGTGCGCTCAGTTACATCTGGTGTAAAACTAACAGCATTTCCGAAAATTCCCTCATACCTGCAGTCAATCACAGTGGTGGCAGTAAGATAATCCGTACTGATTTACAGCTCGAGGACCTGGACCACTTGTTATAATTGATGCAACCATGAATTCTGGTCTCCAGCAGCAGATCCTGAAGTCGGGCCATCAGTTAGTTACCTTATACTCAAGCACACCTGGGTTCTCCAGTGGAACAATGATAGTCCGATTCTGAGCTTAAATTCGGTTGAGATGCTGTGGCATGACCTTAATAATGCTGTTCATGCTGGAAAACCTTCAACTGTGGCTGAATAAAAAAGTGGGTCAAATTTCCTCCACACATAAAACACCTGCTGCTAGTTATCATGAACGCTTAAAGCTGAAACAACCAGTTATCAGGTTTTGGGGGAATTACTTTTTGCACACAGAGCCAGGTTGTTCTGGATATATTTTCTTTCCTTTGATACATGAAATCATCCTTTAAAAACTGCCTTTTGTTTTTACTCAGTTTTTATCTTTGATATTAAAACGTAGTTATTTAAATGCTTGGTCCCTGAAATATTATGGCCTACCAAACATTGCCTCTAAGCAGACCCTTTTGACTGCCATATTTCACACACTGAAATTATGATGGCGACTGCAATCTGATTCATTTTACAGCTTTATGTAGATGCAAACGTGATTGTTTTTGCTAAATAAGACTTCTTTCATTTAATGCACTTTATTTTAACCACTAAAATGCAGGACATTCAGAGATTATTTGGTGAACATGCCATGACACTATTTAAAAAGAAAAGTGAAATGAAGCAATTTCTGGTTTCGGGTCACAACTTTTAGCATTGAAAACTGAGGGATGTAAATTAGCTCAGAATATCTGCCTTTAAACATGTTTTAACATTGGATCACTCTGTAGCATGGTTTTGGTGTATTCTGAAATGTCTTAATGTTCCTTGATGTCTCATTTGTTTCACAAACCTATTCATTGCCAAACTGGTTTTAATTTCAAAATGTCTGATAGTGACAGTAATAAAAACCTGCAGCTTCAGAGTGGTCGTGTAAAAAACTAAATTGACGATATTAGTTATTTTTTTTTGTCTTTCTTCAACCAGTTCCTCTGATTTACTTAAATAGGGCGTTAATGATTACCGGATCTGATCCAATAAAAGGAATATTGATCTGGAAGCCTGCTAGCTCCATGTTGCCAGCTAACCGCTAGCGATTTACAGCAGCTTCCATTCAGCCACCTGCAGCGACTACACGCGTCTTTGTCATGTTCATTAAACTATAAACACACCTGTACTGACACAAAGTTCGACCCCACCCCCCTCATACCTGCAAGAAAACCCGACGACAGGCATGCTAACGTGTTAGCAGGTTGTTTACCCCCTGCGGCTGCTTCCTCCTTCAGTAACCCGTCATTGATCACCTGCAGCGGGGCAGGTAGAGAGGGGAGAACCCCCGGGTGCGAACACATACATACACACGGCGGCCTCTTACCTCTTCCTGCTAGCCCGCATGCTCCTCGCTGGCTCATTAGAATCGATATTAGCCAACAGTTAGCCGTTAGCTTCAGCTATTAGCCGTTAGCTTCAGCTCAGCGCTTCCTTGTTTATTCCTCCGCCGGGCTGCTGCAGCTGCTCTGTGCTCCAGGCTGCTGCCTCATTCACGTCCCATCACGCTGGTTCCGCCGCTCCGCCGAGCTCCTGAGCCGGGCCAGCCTCACTGACCCGCGCGGGGGTCGAAGTGTCTCAATTAGCGAATCGATCAATGTGAATAAAGTGAAGGGCGCAGCGCTGCTGAGGAACTAGCCCATTCACTCCTCTCTCTCTTTCTCCGCAATGTGAGTCCGCCTCGCTCTACTCCAAACACACTCTGCTTCTCTTCCTCCTGTGAGGCTCCAAAAAACACAAAAACACACACACTAGCGCCTCGGTCTCACCAGGCGCTGCCTTCCTTAACCCCGTGTAACCCTCCGCCAAAAAACTAGTCCTCGCGCATTAACATGACTCAGTTGAAGCGCAGAGCACGGCTTTTGTTCTGGTGTCTATTGTGCCTGCTTGTTGCGGGTCGTGCGTGGTTGTTGTCAGCCTGCTTGTCATCTGTGACACGTTTCTAACCGCCGCATTGATTCCATCACACAGGTGATGCAGCGCGCCTCTTCACTCTTGGAGCGATTAAAATAAATAAATAAGAGAAGGAACAAATGTAGTAAATAAAATATGGGCAGGAAAACTGCGCACCTTTGCGTAATGACGTCACAACTGATGTACATTTTTATGGCTGAGTAATTTTTAGAATATACCCAAACATAACCAGACAGTTTACAATAAATAAATACGTTTAACTCA
Source organism: Girardinichthys multiradiatus (assembly GCF_021462225.1). Classification (NCBI taxonomy): domain Eukaryota; kingdom Metazoa; phylum Chordata; class Actinopteri; order Cyprinodontiformes; family Goodeidae; genus Girardinichthys; species Girardinichthys multiradiatus. Next base: position 40,660,588 of record NC_061818.1, on the reverse strand, counting down.
AAAGTTATAATTATGATAAAAAAGACAATTTTTTTTTTAATTGACAAAACAATATGATTCAAAATGAGAAGAGAATAGAAGAGAAGAGAAATTAGCCTCAATTGTGCCTCCGTCGGGAAATTCAAGTGTGTCAGCAGCAAAGTAAAAGGCAAATGGAAGCATGCAGGTACTTACACAGGTAAAAAAAAATAATCTAAAAGTAAGAGTAGACTGAACAGTAAGGAACGTTTTTACTACATAAAAAAAGAAAAACTATACAGTGATTACAAATGGCATATTTAGATTGAATGAAGTGTGCAGCTGAGTGATTTTAAAAATGTACAAAATATGCATATATAATTGTCCATGAAAACAACGATAGACTATTTAGAAAAAATTGAAAAACGGAAAATAGCAGCAGGGATGTAAACATTTCATGGGCTTTTTGGGAGCAGCGGTGGTTATAAAGTCTAACTGTTGCTGGGAGGAAGGAACTGGGATACCGCTTCTTTGTGCCACTAGGATGCGGTAGTCTGTCACTAATTATACATTTAAAACAATCCACATTAATAGAAATAAATTGATTCTATAAAACCCGTTATAAATAATTTTATTAGACATTTTATCTTACGTCTTTCACAACACCCAAGGGCACTGTACACACAAAACAGCCAAACAAAAATAAACATAAAAATAAAAATAAAACGACGGTTCTCAAACTGTGGTACAAGAACTATTGGTGGTACATGGACTGCCTTGAGTGGTACCCAGAGGCAATGTTGGTATCAACTATTTACAATGTTTGTCCAAAGCAAATTAACTGTTATGTAGAGTTAATGAGTCCAAACAGCCAAAAGGATAAGTAGTCCAAGCACATTGATCCTTGCTTTAAATAGATACGACTCAAAGGTGAAGTTCAGTGAAAATATTTCAAGAACCAGCGAGAACAATTCCTGGTGTAAACTTATATTGTTTTGAAAAGAAAATTTGATCTCAGAATAAAATGAAACCAGAATTAACCATATTCTGGTGAAGAGTAAAATCAGTGGAATTTACCAATTGTTATACTTAATAACCATGCTAAATAGTGTTAGAAATACGATGTAGTAACGATGATTGTCTCAGAATGTTTTGCATTCAAACACTAAAGGAACATGTTCACAAAGAAAGGTTCTACATATATTTGTCATATATTTGTCACAAACAACTAGAAATGCAGGTAAATAGTTTTTACAGCAAATAATATCATATAATGCTTTTCAAATGCATGGCGGCCATATTTGATTGTAAGGTTGGGGTTGGTGAGAAAACCCAGTTGTAATCCTGAGTTTAATTAACTTTTGGTCATTTCTTCATCATGAAACTTGGACATTTTCTATTTTTTGGACAAAGCAATAATTAATCGCCAAAATAAATTGAATTCACCTCACTCTCCTCATCCTCCATTCTCACGGAAATTGGACGGAAATACATAATGCATCCAACAATGTTAAAACAATATAAACCCCTTCATAGTTTTTAATTCTGACAAAACTGCAGCTCCCCTCTTCTTTTAACACCTTTCCAGGTTCCAATTTACCCTACCAATATGGCGGCCGCGCTGACGCGCCGCATCAGCATCCATGGCTCCTCCTTGCCCGGCCTCTGCGCAGCTAACAGGCTAAGCTGGCTCGGCGGCTCGCAGGTTCTCTCGGTGTGGTTAGTTAGTTTGAGACGCACCGGCTCCATCCACAGTACGGTGCAGTTCCGAGCGACCAAACTGAAAGTTCACGCCCGGTAAAGGGACGCCGAGTTTGGATATCAGCTTACAAACAGGTGAAGATGATTAAGCTGTTCTCCCTGAAGCAGCAGAAAAAAGACGAGGAATCTGCTGGAGGAAACAGAGCCGGAGCCGGGGGGAAGAAAGCCAGCGCGGCCCAGCTTCGAATACAGAAAGGTGGGTCAGTTACCCTACCAGGGCTCGCCCAGCTGCCCTGCCCCACAGCGGGGCTTGTTTTCCGGGCACCGAATAGTAAACACAGGGTAAAAAAAACAACAGTTCAGCCTGGGGATCAGTGCGTTCAGGCCGGCTGTTGTTACCCAATGAGGCTAACAGTTAGCGCCACAGCTAGGAGCTAACGGCGGCTAGCTCCTACTGTCACAGTTAAAAACAAACTGAACCGGAGCTAAAATGTTAACACACAGATATAACTATAACCACAACCTGCCTAATTCCAGTTACCAGAGTAACCTTCTATAATTACAGGTTTCAACCAGCTAACCTGCTGTAATCAGATGTTTCAACCAGGTAACCTGCTTTAGTCAGAGTTTCAACCAGGTAACCTTCTGCAATCAGAGATTTTAACCAGCTGTTAAGAACTGGATACATTTTAACTTGCTGTCATCAGATCTTTAACCAACTAACCTGCTAAGAGGGATCTCAAACAACTAACCTGCTATAATTACAGGTTTCAACCAGCTAACCTTCTGTAATCAGATGTTTTAACCAGCTAACCTGCTAAGGGGGGTCTTAAGCTGGTGTAATCAGATGTTTCAACCAGCTAACCTGTTAAGGGGGATCTTAACCAGCTGTAATCACAGGTTTCAACCAGCTAACCTTCTGTAATCAGAGGTTTCAACCAGATAACTTGCTAAGGGGGATCTTAACCATCCAACCTGCTGTAATCAGATGTTTCAACCAGCTAACCTGCTAAGGGGGATCTTAACCAGCTAACTTTCTGTAATCAGAGGTTTTAACCAGCTAACTTGCTAAGGGGGGGGTCTTAACCTGCTGTAATCAGATGTTTCAACTAGCTAACCTGCTAAGGGGGGTCTTAACCATCCAACCTGCTGTAATCAGAGGTTTTAACCAGCTAACTTGCTAAAGGGGATCTTAACCAGCTAACCTTCTGTAATCAGAGGTTTTAACCAGCTAACTTGCTAAGGTGGCTCTTAACCTGCTGTAATCAGATGTTTCACCCAGCTAACCTGCTAAGGGGGATCTTAACCAGCTAACCTTCTGTAATCAGAAGTTTCAACCAGCTAACCTGCTAAGGGGGATCTTAACCAGCTAACCTTCTGTAATAAGATGTTTTAATCTGCTAAGGGGGGTCTTAACCTGGTGTAATCAGATGTTTCAACCAGCTAACCTGCTAAGGGGGATCTTAACCAGCTAACCTTCTGTAATAATATGTTTTAACCTGCTAAGGGGGCTCTTAACCAGCTGTAATCACAGGTTTCAACCAGCTAACCTGCTAAGGGGGATCTTAACCAGCTAACCTTCTGTAATCAGATGTTTTAACCAGCTAACCTGCTAAGGGGGGTCTTAACCTGGTGTAATCAGATGTTTCAACCTGCTAAGGGGGGTCTTAACCAACCAACATGCTGTAATCAGAGGTTTCAACTAGCTAACCTGCTAAGGGGGCTCTTAACCATCTAACCTTCTGTAATCAGAGGTTTCAACCAGCTAACCTGCTAAGGGGGGTCTTAACCAGCTAACCTTCTGTAATCAGAGGTTTCAACCAGCTATCCTGCTAAGGGGGATCTTAACCGGCTAACCTTCTGTAATCAGAGGTTTCAACCAGCTATCCTGCTAAGGGGGCTCTTAACCAGCTATCCTGCTAAGGGGGCTCTTAACCAGCTAACCTGCTAAGGGGGATCTTAACCAGCTAACCTGCTAAGGGGGATCTTAACCAGCTGTAATCACAGGTTTCAACCAGCTAACCTTCTGTAATCAGAGGTTTAACCAGCTAACCTGCTAAGGGGGATCTTAACCAGCTGTAATCACAGGTTTCAACCAGCTAACCTTCTGTAATCAGAGGTTTCAACCAGCTAACCTGCTAAGGGGGATCTTAACCAGCTAACCTTCTGTAATCAGAGGTTTCAACCAGCTAACCTGCTAAGGGGGGTCTTAACCAGCTAACCTTCTGTAATCAGAGGTTTCAACCAGCTATCCTGCTAAGGGGGCTCTTAACCAGCTATCCTGCTAAGGGGGCTCTTAACCAGCTAACCTGCTAAGGGGGATCTTAACCAGCTAACCTTCTGTAATCAGAGGTTTCAACCAGCTATCCTGCTAAGGGGGCTCTTAACCAGCTATCCTGCTAAGGGGGCTCTTAACCAGCTAACCTGCTAAGGGGGATCTTAACCAGCTAACCTTCTGTAATCAGAGGTTTCAACCAGCTATCCTGCTAAGGGGGCTCTTAACCAGCTATCCTGCTAAGGGGGATCTTAACCAGCTGTAATCACAGGTTTCAACCAGCTAACCTTCTGTAATCAGAGGTTTAACCAGCTAACCTGCTAAGGGGGATCTTAACCAGCTAACCTTCTGTAATCAGAGGTTATGGAGGTTGTTTTTGTAAAACCAAAAATGACATCCAAGTCCTGAGACTACCAACATTTCAGAGCTCTCACTCTGAGCTACGTTTAGTTCCACCAGGTTCCCACTGCCTGCTGGTTCTTCTTGAAGTGGTTCCGGAGCTTCTTGAAAACATCTCTAAGGCAGGGTTCCCTCAGGACAGTGTTTACCTCCTCACACCTTATGACACATTTAAATTAGCGAGGCTGTAACCATGGCGATGATAAACGGCAGTTTATATCCAATGGTTTGTCCCAGCTGACTCAGGATGATGATGATGTGTTTGTGTTGCAGACATCAATGAACTAAACTTGCCAAAGACTTGTGAAATCAGCTTCCCAGATGACGACGACCTCCTCAACTTTAGACTCATCATCTCACCTGATGAGGTGAGAGGAGTTCAGGAAAGCTCTCACCTGCATATTCTCATTTCTCCTTAGGAATGGCTTTTATGCTTTCTGTGTTTCTTTGTGTTTTTGATTATATAATAAAATTATTAGATTATTATAAGACACCTTTCCTTTGGTGCATCCGTAGTTTTTTCAGCGAATCCAGAAGTTTCTGCAGTGGTTCACTTCTTCCTTATTTTGTTATATTACAGCATTTTTCTTGACTGGGTTAAATTTAAATTTTTCCTCACATTCTTCTCATAACATCCCATAATAACAAAGTGAAAGACCTTTAAAGTGTTTGCAAGTTTATTAAAAACTAAAACTACAGAAAAAAATCACCTGAACAGAGGAATCCACAGCCTTCGCTCAGCACAGTCTCAGCCTCTGATCTTCTGCATTCGTCTCTACAAGCTTGGCTTACCTGTTTTGTGTGCAGATGTTCTGGAGATCTTCTCAGGCTCGGTCAGGTTGGATGGCTTGTTGTTAGGCAGACACTTTAGGTCTTTCCAGCGATGTTCAGCTGGATTTAGAGCCAGGATCTCTGGCTCAGGAACATTCAGAATGCTCCTGAAGCAACTCCTTGGTCTTCTTGGCTTTGTACTTCATCTCATTGTCATGTTGGAAGATGAATCTTCACCTCAGCCTGAGGTCCAGAGCGCTCTGGAGCAGGTTTTCTAGAAGAATCTCACTACGCTTGTTGTTCTCATCTTACCTTCTGTATGAACTGGTCACCCACTTCCTCACAGCATGATGCTGCCACCCCCATGCTTCAGAGTACGGATGGTGTTCACCAGGTGATGAGCAGTGCCTGGTTGTCTCCTGACATGACACTTGAAGTTCAGACCAAAACCTTCTACTATGGTTCCATCTGGTCCAAGGGTTTTTGTTTCTCCTGCTCTGATGATCTTCAAGGAGCTTCTTGGCATAATTCAAGCAAGCTGCCATTTTGTTCTGACCACTCTACCATAAGGCCTGATTGGTGGAGTGCATTACAGTGGTTGACCTTCTGGGTGGGTCTCCTATGTCCACAAATAAACACAAGAGCTCCACCTTAGTGACATTGGGTTCTCTGTCACCTCTTAGACCAAGGCCCTTCTTCTGATTACCCAGTTTGGTCGGGCAGCCAGATTTAGGACGGGTTCTGGTGGTTCCAAGCTTCTTCCATTCCCAGGAGACCACACAGCTTTTTAGGACGTTCATTGATGCCAAAATCTTTGTGACCTTCCTCAGATTAGAGCTTTGACACAGTCCTTTGACTTCATTCCTTGGTTTCTGCTCTGCTCTGTCAGCTGTGAGACCTTTTATAGACAACTGTGTTCCTTTCCAACCACAGGTGGACCCCAAACATGTTGAAGAAACATCTGATGGATGATCAGTGGAAACATGATGCACCTGAACTCGGTTTTTAGAGTCGCAACAATGGCTGAAATCATGTTTTCACTTTGCCGCTGTTTAGAGAAAACTATAGTCGGATACCTTCTGGTTGCTCTGGATTTGATTTGGATCCTGATGATGAACCCTTTTCCGGAAGACCTTCGGGTCAGGAGGAGGTTTAACTCTAGCATCTCAGTGACACTGCTGCATTCAATGCACGTTGGAGTGTTATGTTCAATTCTTCTGGATTAAGGAGAAGAAAAGCTGGCAGCTCTGAGGTTGATACTAATGCAGAATATTCCGGGTTGTTACTGAGTCTAATAAAGTAAAGAATATGTTCTTGAAGTTTACCTGCTGTAGATGAGTGACGGTACCACTGTAAACCCGGTTCTATCTTATCACCCAAGTTCCCTTTTAATGACATGGAACTACCGTATTTTCCGCACTATAAGGCGCACCGGATTATAAGGCGCATAGAATAGAAGCTACTGCAGTCAAACGTTTGACTGGGGTTGCGTTATGCATCCACTAGATGGAGCTAAAGAGAATGTCAACAAAACAGTCAGATAAGTCAGTCAGTCAAACTTTATTAATACACTACAAACCAGCGTTCTGATAACTCCATTCACTCTCATGGTAAGGTCTCCTCTACATAGAAATCTATTGAATAGAACCAACCGCACGTTAGGAATGCATTGGAGTCTATGAAGTTGAAGTTGAAATCAAACGTTAGTTAAAACGTGAAATTCAGTAAACACGTAAAAGAAACAGTTTGATGCACTAAATCAAACGTTAGTACTGTTAACCTTTCCTGTTTCTGTCCCCTGACCGTAGTCTGATGACATAGGGGAGACGCTTTCTCCAGGGCCGAAGTTACTAGTTTCCTCGGGGTTAACTCCCTCACTCATACGTTGCTGAGTTGAACATGAAGAAACAGCATCAAAACACTGAGTTGTTGACGAGATTCGGGGTTCTTTTTAATGACTTTGCAGCACGTAAAAACACAGGGCTTACAGACTCATACACCGCTGCTCCGGTCGCCGTCTCTACCCACCCCACACACACAATAATACCGACGTCACTCCTTCACTCTTGATTCTCAGCTACGGCAGCACACAGCGCCACCTCTGTCCGGAGGAGTAATGTCAACATCTTCCATACACACACACGAAACATACACCCCACACACTGAGCTTCTAATCACATATAGTTCAGGGGCAATTCCTGCAACAGTACATTCAAACGTTATACACACACAAGTGGTGTTGGACTAGGAGTAAGCACAGTACAGGTGTTTACCGCTATTACTTCGGCGACGCCCCTGACTACGGTAGCCGTAATGCTGCAAGCGGTGCGGCTTTGTAGTTTACCAGTCGTACTGAAACATTTTGACAGAGCGCCGTGTACAACCAGTATGGATCAACCAATTAACCAATTGATCCATATATAAGGTGCTCCGGATTACAAGGAGCACTGTCATTTTTTGAGAAAATTAATGGTTTTTAAGTGCGCCTTATAGTGCGGAAAATACGGTAGTCTTAAAGTTGCTGTTTGATCATTTATTTAAAACCTGAAATTCTTTCCTTCAAATATGATCCAAAGATTTTTGGCTTCCTTGAATAATTGAAGTTTGTTTTTAATCTGCTTAGTTTGGGACGAAAACTCTGAAGTTCAGCATAAACAAGAAGTCAAATTAGCTCTTTGTGGGATGTTCAGAAAACATTTAAAAAGCACAACCACAGTCCAACTATCTGCTGGAAATCTGGGTTCTGCAACAAACATGAGTCAGAACCATGAATTCAGCAGGTAGAACATGTCAGTCCATCAGGTGAGAAGTCAAAGCAGAGCTGTGCCCATTCCATTGTTAAGATGCAGGTAGAGAGAAGATCAGCAGGGAAAGTGTGGATCAGATGAATAGGAGGAAGTTCAGCTTCCAGACTGAGTCTCATGCTGAAGATTCATTGTTTTTGTCTCTTTCAGGGTTTTTACAAAGGAGGAAAGTTTGTCTTCAGCTTTAAGGTAACAGTTCCTCATTCTTCTTTTCCTTAGTGGTTGAACTCCTGAAATATCCCAGAAATACTTCAATTCTTACAGGAGCAACTCAAAAAGATTCCAATATGTTTAAAAGTTCAATATTTTCGTCCTTCGTTTTAGAATGAGAAAGTCTAATATTCTATAGATCATCACACATAGAGCGTGAAACATTTCAAGCCTTTATTTCTTGTAAGTTTGATGATTTTGGTTTACAGAGAATGAAAACTCCTGGTGTCAGAACCCTAATCAGCTAATTAACTTCAACCACCTCTCTGTGAAGTTCTGTCGAGAGGAAGATGAGAGACACCAGAACCAACAATGCAGCTATTAAAGCAACCTGGGCTTCCCAACCACTTCAGCAGAACCTCAGGCTGATCTCCTCCATGCCACGCCCCCCCTGAGCCCAGACCCAGAACTGAGTGCATTGAACTCAATATAGTTTCTAGAAGTCTGACATTTTTTAAATCTGCTTCTTATAGATATTATGTAATATTCTCACTTTCTGAGGCACAGATTTTTGTGCTTTTCATTCTCTATAAACCAGAATCATCAAAATCCCAATAAATAAACATTATGGTTGAAATATTTTCCTCCATGTAAAATGAATCTGTATAATGTTTCTGTTTCTGAAAAGAGGGGCGGAAAATGCTGAACGTTTTCAGGGTATTCTCATTTTCTGAGATGTTCCTGTAGGTTGACGGATTTTTTTAGCTGTTGTGTTTCCATGAGTCGAGCGGCTGAAGAGCTGCGCAGGTCATTCAGGATCGTTTACCTGCCTGGTAAATCAGGACACGCCTGGATTTATTTTCTACTCTTCTGGACTTTTTCCTTCAGATTCTGTGAACTTTGTTCTTCCAGATGTTTTCATGTAGTCTGTGTGTTTCAGGTGGGACAGGGTTACCCCCACGATCCCCCGAAGGTAAAGTGTGAGACGATGGTTTATCACCCCAACATCGACCTTGAGGGAAACGTCTGCCTTAATATTTTAAGGTCAGTCACCAGCTTCGGGGTTCTGACCAAAACCCGACCTTAAAATCATGGTGGATGTGGATCAGAAGCCATTAAATGATTAAACTAACTGGACCAATATGATTTTAACACATACAGTGGTTCTGTTGGGTCTTAAAAACTCAACCATCTCATTTAGCTGCTGAAACTTTGCAGTTCATGTAGAACAAACCATAATGGCTTTAAAACAGTCTGAAAGTCCTAAATGAAACCTTCTCCTCAGTGCAGACGCTGGTTTAACTGTTGTCTCTTGTCCACAGAGAGGACTGGAAGCCTGTTTTGACAGTAAACTCCATCATCTACGGTCTACAGTATCTATTTCTAGTGAGTTCAGCTCTGACTCTTTGAGTGTTTGTGTTTTTTAAACCTGCAGGCTCAGGGAGGCAGATTTGGTTCTGCTGGTCTTTACAGATTGCTTTCTCACTCCAGTCCTTGAACCTGACCCAGTCCAGTCATCTGAAAGCCTGACCTACAGTATATCCATGGTTCTCAAACTGTGGTACGAGAACCACTGATGGTACATGGGCTGCATTTAGTAGTATAAGTTAAATTTGAAGCAGGTGAGGTCCTCCTACACCTTACTGAGGTGCTACTTGTCATTACTGCAGTAAACAATCAGTTAAAGAAGGAAGCACCTCTCAGGTTCCAGGTCAGCACCCTGCTCAATAACGTAGTTCACTTAAAGGTGACAGAGACAGTCATGAAATGGGTTCCATCAGGCCCATTCAGTGCAAGAACAGAGCAGTTGGGGCCCAAACGAGCATCCACCTTCTTAGCACAGAAGCATGGTTAAACCAGTGCAGCATCCTCAGCTTCCAGTTGGCTGCTCACTGAGCCTACAGGTGGTGTCCTACCTGACTCCATTCAGTGTTGTAATCAGACCTATCCCTGTTTCCCCCACCCCACTGCAGGAGCCAAACCCAGAGGACCCGTTGAACAAGGAGGCAGCAGAGGTCCTCCAGACAAACCGCCGGCTCTTCGAGCAGAACGTCCATCGCTCTCTGAGGGGCGGCTATGTGGGCGCCACCTACTTTGAGAGATGTCTGAAGTAGCTCACCATCCCACCGTCCTCCAAGCTCCTCCCACTTCTCCCCTTTACCCCTTCTTCCTGATCTCTCCTTCCTCCTCCAGCTCGTCTTTGGTTCTGCTCGCAGGAGCCGCAGCGATGGAAAGCAGCACGACGCAACACGCTTTCCTGTTTTAACACAAAAGAAGAAGCTTCACCTCCCACTCCTCCTCTTCCTCACTTGTCCCCTCCCATCTCCTCTTTCTCCTTCCACATTTCTGTTTCAGTTCCACCATTTAGACACCACAGGAGGACACCAACAAACGACACACATCTGGAGGGGGATGAAGATGAAGATGGAGGAGGACTGTGGATGGACAGATTTGGGGGGGGAGTGTGTTTGTGAATGTTGCTGTGGTCAACTTCACAGCACTGATGAAAATGATGCTCACCAGATTATCTGTTTTTATTTTGCGTGTGTGGCAGGACGCCTGACATCACACAGGTGATCAGAAAGACACGCCCCTTCCCTGTCACCGCCTTCATTCATTGGTTAAAGATCAGAAAGAAAGCAGCAAATTCCAAACTACTCGCTTCGTTCCTGCAGTAAGGTTCTGAGGGGGGCGGAGCTTCTTGTTTTGTAATGACAGGAAGTCAATCAGAGGGGCGGGGCTTCTCACTTATTTCCTGCAGGAAGTCTCTGATGGGTTGGATCTTCTCTCTGGAAGCCTATGGAGGAGCAAAGTTTCTCTTTCTTCATGAAGGAAGTCTGAAGGCGGAGTTTCTCACTTTGTTCCTAAATGAAGTCAGAAAGAGGGTGGAGCTTTTCGCTTTATACCTGTGAGAAGGTCTTAAAGGGGGTGGAGCTTTTCACTTTACTCTTGCAGGAAGTCTAACAGGGGCAAAGCTTTTACATCAGTGAGCAGATGCGCCTTAAGTTTTTTTCTTAAAAAATTTTAGTTTTTTAGCTTAAAGTGGCTGCAACGCCCCCTACAGGTGTACTGAGGGGAGGCTGGGCATCTCAGTAAAGGGGAGGAGCTAGTTTTAAGGGGAGGGTTTGATAGAGTAGATTTAAGTAGCAGGTGGGACGGGCTTGTAAAGGTGGAGTAGCTGGTGGAGGAGGAAACATGCCTTAAAGTCTTTGTAGCTGTTGAATGGCAAGTCGATCAGGGTGGGAGGAGCTTATTCCTGCAGGAAGTTGACAACAGACGACATGACGGACATGAAGGAGTTGATCTGTTTGGAGTTTGCTGCTGAATAAATCCCATGAAACGCTGGTGGGCGGGGCATAATATGATGTGGGTGGGGTCATAGCTTAGTGAGGGTGGCTGCTTGTTTAAATGAGGGGGGGTTCGGGGGGCTTTTTGATTTTCATTTTAGGGTAGGGTCAGGGGCAGGCGCTTAAAATGTTACGATTCTATTGTGTATATTGAAACCCCAGCTGTTCACTTTGACTGCAATATGATTTATGTTAAATAAAATATGAACTTGAATGACGAGAAAACTTGAACTGTGTCTTTGGACGACACAAACACGCTAAGAACATGTCGGCAGGGTTGGGGTATCATGGGTCTGATCTGTCTGGATTGATCTCTGCTTTCAGGATAAAAGCTTCTAGGGTCAAAAGGGTTCAGGAATTTACTGGCATTGCTTTCTTTCTGTGAGATGAGTCAAATTTCCATGTTTGCTTTACCAACGCATGAAAACATGTTTAAAAATGAATTGATAAAAGAAACTACCTAATTACAATAATATTTACAGGGTGGTCTTTATAAGTTGATACTTTAAACGAATTACTAGTTTGTTTCAGGTTTACTACCAGACTCACAAAATAGCCACATTTAAATCTCTTCTAAAATCAGCTCTGAGATGTTTTTATTTCTCTGCAGAGGTTTTCCACCCAGCAGGGTCATAAGAGCCTTCATGAACTTCAACATGACGGGCGTTCATAACCGGTTCATCTTAGCTGTGATTTCCTCGCAGAGCAGATCTGCAGTAACACAATTCAATAACTGGTCAAATTATTCTTCAAAGGTTTTATTCATTTGGAAATAAATGCATAAATATTTTTTTTAATGCATAATTAAATGCTTTATTCATTAAAATATCTTCAGTTTATTCATAGGAAACAGATCTTACATTGCTGAGTTATTTCCTGGTTTTGTTGCTGGAACAAGTCATGAATTGATTTGTTCTGCCAACCATCAAAACCAGTGGATGGACCTAATGCAGGTCTGGTCCCAGTAACTGGTCAGGTTAAGCTGCTCACATTCCTTGTGTTTACATTCATAATTTATTCAATATTATATGTAATGTTTCTTTTGAAAGGTTTCAGATAGAAAATATCTAAGCTTATTTTGTTAACCTTATTATTTAATACATAAAATCAGTGAATACTGGTTTGTCACTGAAGGATATATTAACATATTTATCATATTTGTTGCGTTTCTGTTACAAATGAAATCCTAAAAAAATTAGACGCAGACCTTCATATGTGTGTATGTTTTGGAAATGTTTGCCATTTTCCATCCCTTTTCTCCTTGATATTCATTTTAAAATTTCAAACTGAAAGTTAAGTCATTTTTGTGCTCAAAAATGAGTGAGCAAAAATTTAAATATGCTTTATTTTTTAATGGGAAAATAAAAAGGTTTCCTGTTTTGCTTCATCTCATGATGTCACTGCACACATATGGAGCTTTTTTTTACATCGGGCTCACAATATGAATAAAAAAAATATTTGCCTGCATCCAAACTATTCCAAATTTTAGTTGTGTTTATGTTCTTTTTTATGTTTGTTTTGTGCTGAAAATAAACGTCAGGCCTTTGCGTTGAAGTGTACAGTAGAAACAGCGCCACCTACAGTAGTTAAACTAGATGACAAAAATAACATTTTCTGTTTGTCTTTTAGATTGAAATATATGAAAGCCCATGAAAAAAAAAAAAAACACTTGTATCATAATTATAAGATACAAGTGTTTTTTTCCTCAGAGTGGTGAAAATGGGCTTCCATAGAAAAATGGAAAGAAAATCAAATTAAATTTAACTTTCTGATTGGAATTTGACCACAAAAAGGTGGCATTTTAAATCAAAGACTGTACATTAACTTTGTGTGAGGAACAAAGATCTTCCTTCAGTGGTTCAGGGACAGGTAGTGTGTAACAGCATCTCTGGTACCACCAACAGAACATGTCCTGGTTAAACAGTGGGAAACCTGATTCAGAAAACACACCTGGAAAGAACAATCAAGCCCTCATGATCCCCTGAGGAACCGTTGGACACATTATATGCAAGTACTGGAGGTGCATGAAGGTTTTCTTCAGGTCAACTGCAGTAAAACAGCCTGGAGTCCATTCCAGCAGTTCTTCTCTGAGCTTCATTTTCTTTTTATCCATCCGTTTCCTAAATCAGCTCTACTGCAAAAACTGGTTCCTTCAGTCTATCAATGATATGTGATTAAATTCATTCATAGAAATATGTAGATGAAACCAGAAAATATGGCAAAGAATTTAAAACAAGGTTTTAAAGAAATATTTGACATCCCCACTGGTTTTCTTTCCATATTTTATTAATTTAGCAAGAAAAAGTCCACATTTCCACCCAAATAACATCCACTCAACAGAAGTAGTTCTATTTGTTCCAAACTAAAGATCTTTACATCTTCTCAGCACAAAAAAGCTTCCATCAACTACATGATAACTATGTCTATAAACTCTGACTTTTAAATCACTGCATTAGTGGTTTAAACAGAACAGCAGTTCTTAGTGTGTTTATGATGTCAAATAAAAATAGCCATCAGTTCTTCTTGGGCACTAAAAAGAAAATCCTCGCTGCTTGTTCTTCTCTCACTGGTTAAATTCATGTCAGTGTTTAGATTTTATTATTTGTTTTATATCCATTTCTAGACGTGTTTCATCAAAGCGATCCAATCCAGGACATTTTTTTACATCATCTGAAAGGAGACAATGATTCCCTTGCAACATATAATTGAGGGTCCTGTCATCAGTGGTGTTCCTCACAGTAAATGTTTTGCAGGAGTGCCACACCACCTCTTTTCCTCTTCCCAAAGGTCTGAATCTGGGCCTCATTTCAGTCCTAGACCTGGTCCTGGTTTGATTCCCCTCAGGCGGGATGCTGCTGGGTGGTGGCGAGGATCAGAGGGACCTCTTTGTCTCCGGTGCCGAGCAGAGGAAACATCCTCTCTGTGAACTCGGTGTTTGTGTGGAAGCTGTAAATCTCTGTGCCCGACTTCACGTTGTAGAAGGAGACCTGACCCATCTCCACATCCAGGAAGATGCCCACCTGTCGCAGCTTCGGATGGTGACCTTTCACCTGCAGGGTGGAGACGGAGAGCAACAGGTAGCAGTGTGAGTTTATGTCCTCAGCTGTCAAACATTCAGGTTTTTATTTATTACAGCTTCTATACATTATAAAATGTTAATTTTAGCCTTAATAGTCAAATATAAACCAGAAATATCCAGGGTTTGTATTTTCCTTGGAATCTGATAAGAAAATGTTTTGTTTTTTTTAACATCTAGTTTTTATTTTATCAGCTAAATTGTTCGCTTATAACTGGACCTTGGTCAAAGGCGGTGCCGTCAGTGCCTTCAACTGGCTGCCGCTCCACCAGATGGCGTAGTACCCGTTCGCGGGACTCATGTCAAACAGGCCTTTCTTCTGGGCCGACTCACTGACCACACCCAGTTTCCAGTCCTTGTTCTCCCCAACAGAAACCTGCAAGACAAAACGCAGGGTGAAGGAATGTCTCTTAGAGAAACGTTTCTGGTTCTGTTTACAGATTCTGATCTTCCACAAATTCAAAGCACACAAGAAGATGCAAACATGTGACAAGATTATGATCTGCAAGCAGATTCTGACCCAGATTCCAAATAAGATAAAACCTTCGGTGAGACTCAGATCTTCAACCAGATCCAAACATACAACACCACATAAACCTGATCCTAAATAGGATCAACAAGGTCCCAGCAGGCTGAAAATGATCTCCTATAAGCTAACATTTTTACACTAAGAGATCCTGACTCAGGGTGAGGTTCAGGGTCCGACCCTCACCCTGATCCAGTATTCCACTGGATCTCGACAAGAATCATCTACAATGAGATCTCAGCATTTAACAACCCCAGTAGACTCGGGCCTTTTTTGTTTTTGACCAGATCCATTATCCATGACTACAGTTGGAGCCACAACAAGAGTGTAACCCTCACCTACCGATGAGATAACACATCTGACTTTTACATCGTTGTCCTGGTTCCAACTAGTCCACACAGACTCCTCCCCAGAAGCCGCAGTCATTCTGATCCTCAGAGAGATTCTGACTCGGAAATAAAGTTCAATCAAACAAGAACCTGACTCACTGCAGGAGGCTGACCCTCACCCTGATGCACAGTCAGACAAGATATTTATCTCCAACCATCTCTCAGCCCATGAAAAGATCCCAATATAGGACAAGCCATGTAGACTCGGATCTTCTGATGGCTTTTACACCATCCTGACTCTGGAGCAGTTCTTATGGGAAACAAGAGGCCACTCAACATCTAGATCCAATCCTGAACAAGAACTGGACCGGTGACGACAATTGTATGCAAGCACCACTTGGATTCTACAAGACAAGATCCTGACTAAGAAGGTCCTAACCTGCTTCAGGAGCCTTACATTGGTGTACAGGGCAGGCTTCTTAACCTCCCTGAGATCTTTACCTGCAGAACAAGCTTTATTCAGGACATGATCTTTCCTCACAAGGATTTCGACCCTCACCTCAATTCTCAACAGGAGAACAAAACCACAACCAGTTTGAACAGCCTTACCTCGATCTTAAACAATGAACACAAATTACTAGTCAGGAGGTTTAGATACACTTTGTTCATGACTACATTGTAGATTCTCACCAGAATGAACACAAGGAGTTATACAGTAAACAAAACGTGTGAAATAACTCGAAACATTTTTAGATTTTAGATTCTTCCAAACAGCCTCCCTTTGCTCCGATTACTGCTGTTCTCTTAACATTTTCTCCATGAGCTTCATGAGGAGGTCACCTGAGATGGTTTACCAAAGAGTCTTGAAAGAACCTCCCAGAGGTTCATTGAGAGAAGGTCAAAGGTTAATATTTCAGTCGTCACAGCAAAGGGCGGCTACTTTAAGGAATCTAAAATATAAAACATATTTATAGTTATTTTAAAATTTTTTATTTGCTACATAATTCCATACGAGTTTTGATGCCTTCAGTGAAAATCTGATCTGTACACAGATTCACAACATATAGAGATTTGAGCCTGGTACTGGATTTGACCCCATCAGTCTAGTCCACATCCAGATTGATCTGATCTTCTCATCAGGGTCCAGTCAGACCCTGATGAGGTTGACTTTGAGGATTCTGCTCCTCACCTCCCAGTAGTGACGTCCAGAGTTAAACCCCTCCTTCGCGATCACACAAGACCAGACGTCGAACCTCTGATGGCTGTTTCTGAAAAACTGCAGCTTCTCTCCTCTCTTCACCTGCTTCCTGTCTTCTGACAGGATCAGGAATGGGTACGCCGTCACTGGGTTCAGCGTCACATCCTCTACAGAAGCATAAGATGATACAGCAAGATGTTCTGTAGGCATCGCTACTGTGATAATGCATTCAGGACCATTCAGGTCTCTGCTTGACGTCAAAGGTTTTTGACTGAATACAAAGGAACAGTAATGTCTGAACTCTGATAACAACAGGGAATATCTGTGCCCTCTAGCCATTAGGTAACACATGGAAACATTGAATTATAATGTAACAAAATCCTAAAAACACAAATTTCCAAATAAAGCTCACCAATGTAGACCCGGGCTTTCTTGAGTCCTAAAACAGAACAAAAAAAAAAAACATTCAAAAGAAAAACTCAAACCTAGAAATGAATTTCCCTGATTTATTCCTCAATGCATTGCGTAGATCATCAGATTATTTGATGACCAAATCAACAAGTGGGAGCAGTGTGTGAAGAGATCATTTTGAGCAGAGTTGTTATAGCAATCACTGCTCTGGTCCATGCATACTCTTAAAGATGAGTTTAGGTCCCTCTAGTTTTCCTGCTGGGCTGCATTGTGGAGCAGTTGTTTCCACCACAGCCATAGAGCAAGAAGGTCCTGGGTTCAAATCCTGACCAGGGCCTTTTCCAGTACATGGCGTTTGTTCTCCTCCTGCATGTCAGGGTTCTTTCCAGGCACTCAACCGCTCTAAATTGCCTATAGAACCAAGTGTGTTTGTCCCTGTGATGGACTGGCGACCCGTTCAAGGTGTACTCTGCCTCTCCCCCAATGACTGCTGGAGATAGGCACCAGCGCCCCCACTCCCCCAGACTAAATGAATTGAATTTGTTTGGGGACAGCAGCAATAAAAGGGTTAACTGATTTCCTGCTTGGACCTGCAGAACTGCTAGATCCACCACAACTACCCCTGAGAGGGACAGCCAGGCAGATGTCCGATTAGCCCAGTGCTACCAGTTACTGCCACCATGCTTGGATTTCCGGGCCCTTCCATAACATGACCATCATTCCTGTTAACACCAGAGGGGTTATAGGGATGATAACAGATCATAAATATAAGTACAGCTCAAAGAATTTGAATATGTTGAAGCAGTTCAATATCTTTGTCCCTCATTTCAGAAAGAGAAACTCTGATATAGATCCATTCCACATAGAGTAAAATATATTTAAAGCCTTTATGAAAAAAGACAAAATTTCAGTCTCTCACAAAATTTTAACATTGGAAAAAGTTCAATATTTTAAACTCATGGTGTCAGCACCCTAATCAGATAATTAAATCCTAACAGCAAAGGTTTCCTGAGCCTTTAGATGGTCTCTGAGTCTGGGACTGTAGGAGACAACCATGGAGAAGACTGCTGATTGGACAGATGTCCAGGAGACAGTCGCTGACACCCTCCACAAGGAGGGGAGGCCACATAAAGTCATTGCTGAAGAAGCTGGCTGTTCACAGAATGGTGTATCCAAATGTATTAACAGAAAGTTGAGTGGAAGGAAAACAAGTGATAGGAAAAGGTGCTCTGGCTACAGGGAAAACTGCAACCTTGAAAGGATGGTCAAGAAAATCCAATTCAAGAATTTGGAGGAACTTCACAAGGAGTGGACTGAGGCTTACATCGGCGCATCCAGAACCACTGTGCACAGACGTATCCTACACATGAGCTACGAGCGTCTTACCTGGGCTGAGAAAAACCAGAACTGGACTGTTACGCAGTGGTCCAAAGTCCTATTTTCAGTTAAAAATAAAGTTTCAATTTCATTTGGAGATCAAGTTCCCAGAGTCTGGAGGAAGAGTGGAGAGGACCAGAATCCACTTGAAGTCCAGTGTGAAGTTTTCACAGTCAGTGATGGTTTGGGGTGCCATGTTATCTACTGGTTCTGGTCCACTGGGTTTTCTGCAGTCCACAGTCAACACAGCCATCTATCAGGATGTTTTAGAGCACTTCATGCTTCCTTCTGCTGACAAGCTTTATGGAGAAACTGTTTTCATTTTCAGCAGGGCTAGGTACCGGCCCACACTGCCAGATGTACCAAAATCTGGTCCAATGAACATGTTGCTGCGCTTGATTGGCCAACAAATTGGCCTGAGCAGAACCCCATAGAGACTCTATTGTCAAGAGGAATTTGAGAGACACCAGAACCAAAAATGCAGATGACCTGAAGGCTCCTATCAAAGCACCCTGGGCTTCCAGAACACCTCAGCAGGACCACAAGCAGATCCCCTCCATGCCATGCCGCATCAATCCAGTAATTCAGGAGCCCAGATCCAGAACTGAGTGCATAGAACTGAACAAACTTTTAGAACCCTGACATTTCTGTTTAAAGTGTACTTTTTATTGATATTATGTAATTTTATAATAATATCCAAGACAATTGATTTTGGGTTTTCATTCTCTGTAAACCAGAATCAAAGTTACAAGAATTGAAGACTTGACATATTTCCCTCTATGTGGAATGAATCTTTATCATACCTGAGTTTCTCTTTCTGAAATAGAAATATCAAACATTTCCATGATATTCTATTTTTATATTTTATTATATTCTTATCGTGCTGCTAGTTTAGATGATCCAAGCAGAATATAAATGTGGCAAACAGGAATATGAATTCATCTGTCCCAGTTTATTATTACAATCACTGTCTTCTTCACCTTCTGCTTTTTATTTGCTGCTTATACTTGAACTGGGATGATCCCAGTCTAACTGCAGCTCATATGAATGAAGATAAACTCCAGCCTACACTCTGGCTCATTCTTATCTGACTCTTCTTTATCGTGCTCCTGATGTAAACCCTAATATACTGAGAAACTGTGACGACTTGGAGAAAAAAACTGTTCTTCTCGTGTTTAGAGTTTAAATCCATGAGAGACAGGATTATGAGCTGAAGCTCCAGATGTTGCAGTTAGAGCTCCAGTAATCTCGATGGGATGGTTGTTGATGTGACATTTTTTTCCAAGTCAAGCTTAAGTTTAACTTGAAAAAGTTCAAACTTTGTTGAAACTACATACCTGAAACATGTTTCATCTTCTTTGGATCTGATGGGGAAAGGAAATCACAGTAAAGCATCTGCAGTATTATAAGGAGTTTATGTGTCAGGTCAGGCCTGATGGTGGACCATAAACCTGGTTTTACCTTTCAGAGACCACTGACTCATCCTCAGAGTCCCCCTGCTTCCTCTCAGACTCATCATGCTCTCAGCTGCCATCAGGTCACCGGGTGAAACTGAAACACAGCCATCAAAGAGACCGTTCAGACTCTGACCTCACACCAGGAAACACTTGCTCTATGAACCTTTGACTTACAGGAGTCTTTGGAGTCTCTAGAACCTTTTGGGCGGACCTCCCCCATCCAGATTTCATCTATTTTGATCTTCACATCGGACAGACTGCTCTTCACATCATCCAGCTGGAAGTGAAGAGTAAACTCAGTCTCCTCATCCACGCCATCCTTCTGCTCCTCTTTCAGAGGAGCCGTGACCTCCTCAAAGCTCTGAGATTAAAAGAAGAATAAGAAGAGACGCCTCCTCTATTCATCTAACTGTTTTAACACCTCAAACATCTGACGTTCTACTTTTACCTGCAGGAAGCTGATGTGATCCTGACTGACGGCCTGGGCCTCGAGCGTGGCCCTTCGATCCATCAGCTGGCTAAGCTCCGCCTCCAGACGGTCCACCAGCCCCTCCCCCTTTGACATCACAGCCTCCAGCTGGTTCTGGATCCCACCCACCACGTGAGTCCGGATCCTGTCCAGTATGGCCGACACTTCGTCCAGAAGGTGTTCGACATCACCTCGTTCTTTGTCTGTGTAGTTCTGAGACCAAATCACACAGAACCTTTTCATTCACCGATCTGAACCAAGAGAAAGTTCTGACCCGGTCCTCAATAACCAGCCAAAGCCCTCAGCAAAACTTTCAAAGACCTTCAGAGTTCTGAAGAACAGTTAATTGAGACGAGCGTGAAACATTCCAGGAAAGTCCAACAACTTGGCAGAAAAACAAGAAACGAGGACTTGATCAGGAATGTTAAATTGGACCTTAAGAACAGAACCTTAAGAACTTCTAACAGAAGTTTAAACTGTAAAAAACCAAGAGACCTGCACGCCTTCCAGCTTCCTCTTCAGGTCACTCAAGCGGATCTCCTTCTCTTTGATGTGGTTCAGGAGGTCCTGCTCCGTCCTCGCCACCTGTTTCTGAACACACAGATGAAGAGCAACGTGAAGATGGGATGAAGAAGAGTTACCAGATGCAAGGAGTAGGTTCTGGTCTCTCTACCTGTTTTCCGAGTCTCTCAGTCTGGACA
This sequence comes from Girardinichthys multiradiatus, assembly GCF_021462225.1. Lineage (NCBI taxonomy): Eukaryota > Metazoa > Chordata > Actinopteri > Cyprinodontiformes > Goodeidae > Girardinichthys > Girardinichthys multiradiatus. The sequence continues at coordinate 40,639,639 of NC_061818.1, read as the reverse complement.
GAGACGGTTTTGTGAGTGCGATGTTCCTCCAGGACGCAGATGGCACAGATGCAGCGCTGACAGGTCCTACAGAAAACCTGAAGACAAACAGAAGATGTTCAGTTGGTGGAAGGTTCTCCTGTCTTCATCCAGAGAAATTTACAAATACCCGACAGTAGAACAGCATGAAATTAGGTCCCTGTAGGTTAAACGCTAACGCTACTTCAACCTCAAAATCAGAACAGAGTAGAAGACCATGAGAAGGTCAGACAAAAAGGAAACACCAATCCAGCATAACATTACGACAAGAGACAGGTGAAGGAAATAATACTGATCATCATCTTCCTCAAAGTTGGTGTGTTAGAAAGATCTGAGCGACATCCAACCAACGAGATTCTGTAGCTCAAACTGTTGCAGAAGTTAATGCCGGTTCTGATAGTAAGGTACAAGAACACGCAGAGCATCAGAGTTTGTTGCGCATGGGGCTCCAGACCCATCAGGTTTGCCCATGCTGACCTGTGCCCACAGCCAGATTAATGGGGACATGAGAATCAGACGTGGACCATGGAGCGATGGAAGAAGGTGATCTGGTAGATGAATCCTGTTTTCTTTTAAACCACCTAGATGACAGGGTGGTTCAATGATTCAGGAATGGTTTGATCCACTCAGCAAGGAGTTTGAGGTGTTGAATCGGCCCCCAGATTCCAAAGATCTCAGCACATCCAACAGATCCCAATCAGGGATCTGTTGGATGTGCTGGAAAAACAAGTCTGATTCATGGAGACTACGTCAAAAGACTTAAAAGATCTGCTGTAAACAGTCCTCTGGCAGGAACATGGTCATAATGTTATGCCTCATCAGTACATTATGATTTTCTCTTGACCTTCATTTTCTGTCTGAACGAATAGGCTGTTCCCAGAGTGCTGTATCAAGGCACCTCAGTGGGAAGTCTGTGGGAAGGAAAAAGTGTGGCAGAAAACGCTGCACAACGAGAAGAGGTGACCGGACCCTGAGGAAGATTGTGGAGAAGGGCCGATTCCAGACCTTGGGGGACCTGCGGAAGCAGTGGACTGAGTCTGGAGTAGAAACATCCAGAGCCACCGTGCACAGGCGTGTGCAGGAAATGGGCTACAGGTGCCGCATTCCCCAGATCAAGCCACTTTTGAACCAGAAACAGCGGCAGAAGCGTCTGACCTGGGCTACAGAGAAGCAGCACTGGACTGTTGCTCAGTGGTCCAAAGTACTTTTTTCAGATGAAAGCAAATTCTGCATGTCATTCGAAATCAAGGTGCCAGAGTCTGGAGGAAGACTGGGGAGAAGGAAATGCCAAAATGCCAGAAGTTCAGTGTCAAGTACCCACAGTCAGTGATGGTCTGGGGTGCCGTGTCAGCTGCTGGTGTTGGTCCACTGTGTTTTATCAAGGGCAGGGTCAATGCAGCTAGCTATCAGGAGATTTTGGAGCACTTCATGCTTCCATCTGCTGAAAAGCTTTATGGAGATGAAGATTTCATTTTTCAGCACGACCTGGCACCTGCTCACAGTGCCAAAACCACTGGTAAATGGTTTACTGACCATGGTATCACTGTGCTCAATTGGTCTGCCAACTCTCCTGACCTGAACCCCATAGAGAATCTGTGGGATATTGTGAAGAGAACGTTGAGAGACTCAAGACCCAACACTCTGGATGAGCTAAAGGCCGCTATCGAAGCATCCTGGGCCTCCATAAGACCTCAGCAGTGTCTCAGGCTGATTGCCTCCATGCCACGCCGCATTGAAGCAGTCATTTCTGCAAAAGGATTCCCGACCAAGTATTGAGTGCATAAATGTACATGATTATTTGAAGGTTGATGTTTTTTGTATTAAAAACACTTTTCTTTTATTGGTCGGATGAAATATGCTAATTTTGTGAGATAGGAATTTTGGGTTTTCATGAGCTGTATGCCAAAATCATCCGTATTAAGACAATAAAAGACCTGAAATATTTCAGTTAGTGTGCAATGAATCTAAAATATATGAATGTTAAATTTTCATCATTACATTATAGAAAATAATGAACTTTATCACAATATGCTAATATTTTGAGAAGGACCTGTACATGCATGCTCAGTATGAGGGATTGCTGCAAAGTCAACACCAGTGACTGTCCACTGTCTCTACATGCTCATCCAGGAGGAGTGAATGCTGCAAGTCACTGACTGGATGCAATCTGCTGGGTTTCCTTAGACAGAAAAACATTTCATCCAATTTGAATAAATAACTGAATCTGACTGAACTGTTCAATGGTTAAGATGAACTGGAATGTATGAACCTGACTGTTGTGAAGAACCTTGAGACGACATGTTGTGAATTGGCGTTATATAAATAAACTGAATTGAATTGAATTGATGATAATGATTATGCAGATCTGGTCTTCAAACCTTAAAAACAAAGAAAGGCTGGAAAGTGACCTTCTCCAAATCAGAATTACATAAAACCATCCAAAGAGTCTGGAGGAATATCAGGGAGCATTTCAAGAAGGACCCAGAGGCTTCTGGGATGGTCCATCTCTAAGTGGGAACATGGATCATTTGGACCAGTTCTCCAGATGTTTGTTGGAAGAGCAGTATCCAATCTGCAGCCAGGTCCTGTGATGGTAGGACGTTGTATAATGGTATGGGCTTGGATCATTTCCTCTGTGATGCAGCATTGATGAAAAAGCAGAGATTCTAGAGCAACATCTGCTGCCTTCAGGACCACATCTCCTCCAGGACAATGGAGAACCACATTCCAAAGTCCTGGCTGAGGTACAGGAGGACACTGCTGCTGGACCGGCCTGCCTGCAGACGAGTCCTTTACAGGAGGACAGTTGGATGTTTGCAGGAAGAATATGTGAAAATTATCCCTGGAAGTCTTCATGGACTGGGATCCTTAATGCAGGAACAGCTTTGATTGTTGGGAGAAGGAACGGGAACGTTACAAAGTGGGAAAATCTGAACTGAAACAAAACATTTCTGGAAGGTGTTGGAGGCTGAAATGCAGAAATGGATGGACACTGAGAAGACAAGCATTCAGGAGCAGATACCTCCTGTCTTTGTATCACTGTGTGACATAAAATCAAAGGAAACTATCAGTAATTTCTGAACATTTTAACTCTGTCTGATTTGGGTTGTTTGGTTCTGATGATGTGTTTGCTCTTGCCTCCATCAGGCGTCGGTGTACGGAGCAGGTGCGACCCCTGAGGGCCTCCCGGGGGTCCATAAGTGGGTGTTTGGCATAGAAGGGGGTGTTGTAATGAGGCTGCACATGCTCGTTACAGTATGAGGCGGTGCAGGTGAGGCAGGAGCTGGTGGCTGGTTGTTTAACACCTGAGCAGACGTCACACCACACCACATCTTCTGGAGCTACTGCTGCCAGAGACGGTGACAAGAACGGGTTCGTACTCCTACTGTCCTCCATGGCGTCCAGCGACCCATTCCGGAGTGGTGCTGAAAACCCCGTGGCACCATAATGGGTCTGCTTGTATTTATCTGCTATCAGAGCAAAGACCTTGTTGATGCTGAGCTGGGGTCGCTCGTCAAACTGCCGTTTGCAGAGAGGACAGGTGGAGACCGAGCTGGATGCCCAGTACCCGCCGATACACACCTGCAGAGATGGCACAAAGGTCAAACATCAGTCAGACAGAACCTCTCAGATGCTCTAGCCCACCTCAGAAGAAGCTTACCTGACAAAAGTTGTGTCCACAGGGGGTAGAAACCGGATCAGTGAACAGGTCCAAACAGATGGAGCAGGTCAGTTCCTGCTCTGAGAAGAGTTCTGGTGCCTCTGCCATCATCAATCAGCTGCTGCTGGACAGAGGCCAAACAATGTTAAAGAAACCCAGATGAATGTCAACCAACCAGTACTTTGGATCTTTCAATAATTTTTTACCTCCGCCTTCCTCCCTCCCTGTTGGTTGGAGTAAGGGGGAGTCAGGTTTAGCCTAAACCGTCTCAGTTATGGTTGAGGTCCAAACACACCCTCCATTTCTGCTACCTGTATGACCCCTTCTCTTTTCCAATGGTTATAATCAGTCTGACAGAGAGAGGTATCCCAATCCTTGTGGTTTTTAGTATAACAATGACCATCAGTGGCTCTAGATGGATAAACTTTATCAGTTTATTATTTTACTTAGTACACCTACACATAGCCTGTTCTAAAATGGCCAAACTAACACTCAGTAGTTTAATCTAACCTCCCCAAACAACGCCGCACCATTCCTAACCCTTTGTGAAGAGCCTTGAGACGACATGTGTTGTGAATTGGCGCCATTTAAATAAAACTGAATTGAATCTGTCCCGCCCACCTTAGCTGACCAACTGAACATTACATGTGGGTCAGGGCCGAGCGGTTCTGTTCTATTCTTAGAGAAAAGAACATTTTCCTAAGATAAATTTATCTTCCTCAACTTCCTAACATGAACATATCATGATCATCACCTTCAGTTAGACTGAATTACTGTTGGACCTTTTGAATTCTTCTGTAGAACTCGCTCAGATGATTTCTGATGTCAACTGATTTAAAATAAAGTGAAAGCAACACCAATCAGTCACTCAGCAGGCCCAAACTTCAGAAAAAAGTCAAAGAGGTGATGGAGCTTCAGTCACACATGGAACAGGGAGTGAACCCAGTTTCCTGTAGACCAGATTCCAGCCAAACCTTCAGCTGAACCCCAAACAGACTGGCTGTTCTTAATCACTGTCAGGATTCAGAAATAAAACATCCCTTCTGGTCCAGATCCTGAAGGTCGGGTCTGAAACAACCTGCAGACTGTTGTTTTAGCAAGCAAGCAGAACTGGGAGTGTCACACCTGGACTCACAAAATTATCTGACCTGTTTCTTGAAGTCACGCAATCACATTCCAGCCTAAAACCTGAGAACTCTGACACACTGAGACCGGAACAACCACAACAGAACTGACTGACTGGCAGTGGGCAGGGCTCCTGCAGCTGCTCAGAACAGGTGTGAGCAGGTAAGAACTGGGTGGAGACAGTTTAACTGAATGAGATTCACAAATCAGAAGAGCTGGTTTATTTTACAAATAGAAATTGTAACTCAGCATCTGGACCGAACTGTACAGGTGTCAGCAGGCCCACCTGGCAGGTAACCGTTCCCTCCAGCTTCATGCTGGTGCATCTCTGAAGCTGTGAGCCTGGAAGCACTGGAGGCTGATAGCCTGATAAACCCGGAGCTGAATGTTTGTTTTAGTGAAACGAATCAAAAAGGATGAAGACGTGACGGAAGATCTGTCCTGGATTCAGGTAAACAGGAAATATTTCAGCTCCAGATCCATCTGGGTTCCCCCACTGAAGCTGAAACCCAACTGACTGCAGCGTCCTCACATTCAGGAATTTCATTCTTCAACATAAAAAGTTATATCTGCAATCCTGAAACCCTTTTAAATGTAATTATAGCTAACCTACATGACCTTTGAATTAAGCCATTCTGTACTCCAAGGCTAACAGACAGAAATAAGAGAAACAAAGTCCTGATTAGTGAACACTTTAGCTTGATGTTTCCTCAGAAGCATCCACACCCTTTACTGGGATTTTATTTATTTCTTATTGATTTAGGTCAGGGCTTTGACTAGTCCATTCGAACACATGAATCTGCTTTGATCTAAACCACCCATTGTGTCTCTGGCTAGATGTTTAGGAGTCCTGCTGGAAGGTGAACCTCCACCTCAGTCCAAAGTATTCTTCAGCCTCTAACAGGTGTTCCTCCATTGTCCTGAATTTGGCTCCTTTCATCCCCATCAACTCTGACCAGCTTCTCTGTTGTTCTGTAGCACCCTCTGAGACCTTCACAGAACATCTGCATTTATACTGAGAATAATTTACACACGGCAGGACTCTGGTTACTAATTAGAAGACTTGTGAAGGTAATTGGCTGCACTGGATTTTATTTATGCGTATCAGATTAAAGAAGGCCGAATATAATTTAGATTTTTATTGTAAAAATGTTGAAAACTATGCATTATTTTCCTTTCACAATTCTGCACTTTGCTTTGACACAGAAAATCTGAATGAAACACTTTGAATGTGGAAAATGTGAAGAAGGGGATCATCTCCAAGTATTTCCAGCCATCTTGATTTCCTTTCATTTTGACTGAGGTGGTTCCTCATGGCAGGATTAATCTGTCATTCGCAGTGAGTTCGCCAGAAAACGAACTGTGTTAGAGAAGAAGAGATGCTTGAAACTTCTCACGTTCTGCACTGAACTCCAGAGGTGTTTGCACTGCCAGGATGGGAGCTGCAGTAAATCTGTGAGAGGAATACAGCATGCTTTAATCTAGAACAGAACAGCCACAGAGAGCTTGGTTTGACCTTGGACTGCTCAGAACCAGAACCTTTCCTCCTTGGGTCATAAAGGCCTGGATGACCGTACTTTGGCTTCTTTCTTTTCGAGCAGATAGGTAAACTAAGCAGAAACTGCAGCTGAAAGCTTTAGAAAACTGCTAAGCCCAACATCCACAGAACCTCACAATCACCAGGAATTAAAAACAGAAATATTCAAATGCACCAATTATTCATTTAAATATTAATAAAACAATCAGTAGCTGAAGGTTATTAATTTAGTCCAGAGACTAAAACATAAAAAGTATTAATTCACATCTGTCAGTACGAAGCCGAAACTACTGGAGTTTACTGGAGTAACCACGACTCACAATTTACCCATCATGACATGGTGGTGGCAGCGTGATGGTCTGGGCTGCTTCAGGACCCGGTCGACTTGCTGCACTCAAAGGAGCCAGAAATTCTGCTCTCTAGCAGAAAATCCTGAATGCCCAACCAAGAGTTCATGACCTTAAACTCAAGATCACTTGGGCTCTGCATCAGAACAATGATCCAAAGAACGCCAGCAAGTCCACCTTGGCTTCAAAAACAAGATCAAAATGGAGATTTTGGAGTGGCCTGGTCATAGTCTAGACTTCAATCTATGCAGCAATTTTCATGCTAGAAAATCCTCTAATGTGTCTGAAATAAAAAATGTTTTTGCAATGCAGAGCGGGTCAGAATTCCTCCAAAGGGGTGTTAAAGACTCATGACCGGTTATCAGATGTTGCTGCCAAGAGTAGAACAACCAGTAATTGGGTTTAGGGGGTGATTTCTTGTGTAGAACCAGGTTGATTTGGATAAAAATCATTGTTTGAAACCTGCTTTTGGTGTTTATTCTGGTTATCTTTGATATCAAAATTAATTTGATGATCTGAAACATTTAAGAGAATGACAAAAAAGTAGAAACAAGAAATCTGTAAAGGTGGTAAATACTTCTTCACAACTCCTTTGAATCTGACAGAACTGTTGGATCTGAGGCTGAAGAGGACATGTCAGACCTGAGAGATACACCAGAGACAAAATAAAGAACCTGGGAGCCACCTCAACCTCCAGCCGATCATCTGATGTATGCCTCGTTTTCTGCAGACTGGACTAAAACCAAGTGAAAAAGCATCCAAGGTCCAAAAAGTATCTCCTCTTTGCTGCTGCTAACTGAACTCATTTAAATTCAGTTGGAGCTGCTGAGCAGAACCCTGTCCAACTAGTCTGACTCGCAGGGGGCAGACAGCCCTCAGTTTCCACAAATTCATCCACATCACATCATTTTGCCTGGAAAACCTTCCTGCTCCGCCTGAGACGGTGACTCTGCTGCTGTTTCATGTTCTTCAGCAGTTCTCCGAGATCAGAGGGGATCAGGTCCCTCACATCAACAGTTAGACCCGACCTGAAGCTACAGAAGCAGCACAGCTACAGGTTTCTACCAGTTCTTTTACTTTGTGAGGCAAACTTTACCAAAACCCAAAGGGATAGGAAACCTCTCCAGATATCTTGATGAATCACCACAGATCAGCAGCTTCAAGGTGTTTCCTCCCTGTGACACACATGAACCAATGATGAGGTTCAGCTGGAAGCTTCTGGAGCTGATTTTAACCAGCAAACACAACAGAAATGTGTCTGAGTTCATAACCAGGCTGCTTCCTCAAGAAAAACCTTCAGTTTAAGTCTAAAACCAACACAAAGATCGGAGCTGCTTCACGATTCTACACAAATAAAAACTAAACTCGGCAGAAACCAGCAAAGAACCTCTGAATTTCTTACCTTCTCCTCCGTCACTCATCTAGTGTCTGCCCCAAACCCTGAAAGTCAGGTCTGTGATGTCATCAGTAGGCAGGGCTAGTGGGTGCAGAAAGTGGCCAGGTGAGTCTGTGAGTGGAGACACTTGCTCCACCTGTTTGAGGTTAATTTAATCACAGATCAGGGGTCTGAAATCTCCAGCCGTCAGCAGCGTGGATTAAAGACAGGATTTAAAAATGCTCCTGTTTGCTCCAACCTTTCAGTCAAATGAGCTGAAACAGTTCAGGAAATGTATTCAGGCTTTACATTCACCTTAATGACAAATATTTGAAGAATGTATGAGACAAAAACAAAAATTATTTTTAAAAATTATATATAGAAATAGATATCTATATAGGTATCTATAATTTATAATGTTTTACAATGCAATACAACAAAAGCAATAAAGTAAATAAAAAATAAAAAAATGCAATAATGTTTGTTCCTGATCAACTCCGGCTGGTGCCTTGCTCGAGGGCAGCAGTGACTCTGAGCTCCAGGTTTGGGAGTGACGCTTGTTTTTCAGCTTCAGGATGGACGGAGTGGACAGACAACATTCCTGCAGCACAGTGTGTCTCTGTGAGCTCAGTGTTGGATGGGAGCAGGTTTCTCTGAGAACAGTTTGCCTGTTTGATTTCTTGTTTTAATGAAAATGACTGTAACAGTGTGGAGTCCTGGAGAAGGAAAATGTTGATGTTAATCTGGACAGAAATGATGAGTGAGGAAGATCCAATTTATTTTCAGACTGACTGTGTAACTAATGATGTTACTGTGAATAAATTTAGGCCGGCAGAACTTAATTTGAATTGCTCAGACTGAATTTGTATTTGTGTAATTTGAAATTAAATGGATTGGTTTGAAAATGAATTTCACTAAACTAAAACTGAATTTTATGAATTCATTTACTTTTAAAATGTATTTTGTTGTATTAAAAATTCAGTTTGCCTACTTTCACTTTCAGGTTTGAAATTCAATTTCAGTTCCAAAATTCAGTTTTTTGTGTCACACATCCGGGTCCTTGAGGATAGCCACAGATTAATCAAACACAGATTCATCGATTTACGTTTTAATATCAGGTTAAACTTCCTTTACGGCATGTTGAGCTGCAGCAGTGTAGCTACATGAGTTTGATGTCAATCATCAAGTCAAATAAACGTCTATAAGAAGTCATGTAGACAAATGATGGTCAAACAGTAACATTTATGCTTCCTGTAGCTGTTAGCTAAACATGCCAGATTAACATAGTGTGGCGCCGGGGTTACGTCGGTCTGCGTTTCCTGCCCTCACCTCAACTTCTGTTGCCTAGCAACCGTGTTGCGAAGCCGAACAAATGGACCCTGAAGGTTAACGCTGTCTCTAATGTAAATAACTACATGGTTTTTATTTACCTTTTACACATTGCTGATGGCTTATAATGCTGTTTTGTTTTAAAATGTTATTGTTTTATGACCTTGTTCAGCTATTTAAAATGTTGAAAATATGTTTGTGTTCATAGATATAAAATCTAACACTAGATAAAATACGTTGATGACAAATATCATTTGTTTAATATATTTGTAAAGCTTCAACAACTTAAACACTAACATATTAACTTTAGGAACAAAGTTTAAATGAGTTTATTTGCAGAGCATAATAATAATTATTATTATAATAAATAAACCAAACATTAATATTAGATTTCATCTGGCTGAATTATATCCATCCATTAGGGAAACCCAGCGGGATTTTGAAAACAATGAGCCGGGAGTCAGCTGTTCTCTGGGGGTTCATCGCACCTCAACCACCCGGTCAGCTGACAGCTGGCGAGGCGAGCGGCTGCTGGGGCAGCGGACGAACACATCAGTGCATTTGTGCAATTAAGCGATATCTTGATACACTGATCAGATATTTTAGGTTTACACAACTACTTCTCATCTAAAAACATTGTAAAACTTCAGTTGTTTCACAGAATGCGCAGTATATCCAATTTTATTCACAGCTTTTCTGTCCTCCGACCTTTGCTACTTCCGTTTGAACAATCTACTTTGACTCGCAATGAATCATGGGATAGGGTGGGACATGGAGGATACACCGGACCCAGTGTTGCCAGGTGTACGATAATTATCATATTTGTACGATAATTTTGCTCTCTGTACGATGTACGATCATTATTCCTAAAAAAAGGCCAAATGTACGATAATTTGACCATTCCGTGAATGTTTCGTTGTAATCAGTCGTCATCAGCCAATCGCCAAAGTCTGTCGGAGGTTTTTTTTGTGAACCTTGATGGCATCTGTATCCGGATTCGGAAACAAATGCTGGACATTCCAGCCAATCGGGGTTTTCTAAATGTGACCTACGAGTGACGTGATGCGTTGGCCTCAGAACAACGGCCACGATTGGCTGAATAGTCCACTGCGCCCGCCCATGATTGAGGGAAAGAAAAGAAGAAGAAGCATCGCCCGGTACTGTGGGGCTGCAGCTGTTGATAAATCCATTCCGTTCTGACGCCACAAAGCTGCGAGTTCCTGTTAGACGCTATTCAACACATCAACAGACTTGTTATTTTGGTTATGACGAGTGTACGATAATTTTACCCTCGAAATACGATAATTTTATGTCTCTAGTACGATAATCCTACATTTCTCACCTGGCAACACTGACCGGACCCATCCTTCATATCTGGGGATAAGAAGGATCCATTTGTTGGAACCTTGGAGATTGGACAGCATTCATCCAGGACCTTATCAGCCTACAAATGCGTCCTTCAAAAGAATTCAGACCTTAATTTAGACACAGCGATAGTGAATGACATCCATGAATCAGCAAATCTGTATTTGATTAATCTGTGGCTTCAGGAACCGAAGGTGTGACACAAAAAAACTGAAATTGAATTTCAGACCTGAAATGAAAGTAATCAAACTGAATTTTCAATACAAAGCAAAGCAATTTTCAAAGCAAACTAATTCAGTTTTAAACCGTTGTATTCAGTTTCAGTTTAGTGAAATTCATTTTCAAACCAATGCATTTAATTTCAAATTACACAAATACAGATTCAGTCTGAGCAATTCAAATTCAGTTTCTGATGGCACAAGTTTCTTCCCATATGCTTCAGGCATGCTGCCTTCCCTGGTGCCAATGGACTCTGCTGTGCTATGACTGTCCATTCAGTAGGCTGCTCCAATGCAGCCAACCGAGTCAGCCTCACCGCCCAGGGCACATTGCTACAGCTGGAACATGCGGTCTCTGAGATCGCCTCCCTGAGATGCTCCACTCCAAGGCAGGAGGGACACAAGTCATGTCCGTCCTCAGGTTGGAGAGGGGCCAAACAAGACCCACCACACAGACTTTTTTGCAACTAATATGAACACTCAGAACAACCAACAAAAACAATGAAAGGAGTCGAGCCGAGCAGAAAACGTTACTGGGGACTCCGGGGCACAGTAACCTCGGTACAGGCGAGGCCGCAAGACTCAGCGTAAGTAGAAATAAAGCTTAACAGCTCTTCACAACCAATCTGACGGAAACTGAAAGCAGTTTGCACCAGTTTCCCTGGAGGGCGAGACTCACCAGCTTCCAGAACCTGTCACAAGGCGATGGAAATAAAAACGCATTATCATTAGTAGCTAAGACTAAGATATATTTGGGACTCTGCTGCTTATAGGTTGATTTTAATTAGGAGTTTTAGTTATGCTTTTGATAGTTAGAAAAAACCTTAACATTAGCTTCTAGTATCATAACATAATGAGTGTGCATTATTAAAGGTTAAGGGTTGCAGGTGTTTTCTGTCTGTACCACGAGGAGCCAGGAATGTTTGTGGGGCAGTGTGCCACTCCTCTTCAGAGACTGAAACTTCTGATAACTATTCCACCCAGAAACTTCTAGAAGATGTGTGCAAAACAATTCTTTAATTAAATGATGAAATGTATGTCTGTTTCTTTGATGCTGTTGCTGGGGAGACATCCACAGTGGGGTATAAAACGGAATGGAATGCAGCCCCCAGTGAGACAACACACAGAGGTTTCCAGGTACCAGTGTAAGTGTGATGTTTCCTCTCTGAATTCAGACTGGTTTTAATAAACTTGTGGAAACTTACAACTGATCTCTGACTGAGGATTGTCCTTTGGGGTGTCAAATTAAAAGAGTCGATGAGAGGTGAGGAGTCATGTAAGAGTTAACGGACGGCCAGTGAATTTTTCCTACCTCGACCGCGACTAGCAGCAAGCAACAAGAAAAGTAGTGGTGCACACCAGTGTTACACATGCACTCAGAGAGTCACCAGTGGGTCACCAGTATGTCACAGGTGACTTTGTTGCCATTAAGACTCGAACTGCCCAATAATGATCACTTAGTGCTTGAAGATCAGCCTCTGGTGGTCAGTAAGGATGAAATAGAACAGGAAGATGAATACTGGATGTGAGGTTTAAATGAATGTCTTGAACAATTAAAAGCTTGGATAGCTTTACATTTTTTAATTTCAACAACAAATAAGACCAAGGTGATGCTGTTTAGTCCAAATGTCATGGGTGGGTCTTCTTCTTGTGTGAAAAGTAATCCATGTCTTAATGTTAATGTTAAGACATGGCCGGAGCGGGTCAAACAAAAATCAAATTTTACTATTTACAAATCACAAAGCATGCTTGAAGGCTGAGAGAAAGGAAACATCAGCTTTCTAAAAGCTTTCTAAATAAAATGAAAAAGAAATCCTCCTGTGAGGTTTTGTGCTTTAAAGTCTGCTGACAAGCGTTCAAAAATAATGTTGGAGCCAAAATATCTAAGTCTTGGTATATACCAGAACGAGAGAAGGAACCGATAAGGAAACTTCTAACTGGGTTGGCATTTCCGTCTACTGGTGATTTTCTTCTTCTGTTATGATTTGGGGTTGTTTGGTTTTTGGTTTCTGGTTTTTTCTTATGTTTTTCACAGTTGAGGTTTTGACTCGTTCTTTTGTTTATTATTCTTCTTCTTCTTCTTAGATTTTGAATCATGTTTCTTTTTATTTTCCTGGTCATGCTTTAGTTTTGTCGTCTTGTTCATGTTTTGTCAAGTTTGGTTTTCGGATCTGGTTATGCTTTTGCTTCATGTTTTTTCTAGTTTCTGTTAGTTTGTGTTCAAGAGTCTCTGTTTTTGCCGCAGCCACGTTTTGTTCTGTCTGTCAATTAAGTTTATTCGGTTCACCTGCCCAAACTAATCTGTCTCCTAGCTCCACCTGGTTTACTTTCCATATATACACTCCTGTTCTGTTGTTCTTTGCGGAAACATTTTTCATGCTCAAGTCTTGTTTTTTTTATCATGCCATGCCTGTCTTGCCTGCCCATTTGTTTTGTTCCTGCCTCCTGCTGTGAGTGAGTTTTTGTTACTAAACCTTTTTTTCACTTACCATCACGCTGCCTGCTCGTCTGCATTCTGGGGTCCTATATCTCACAAACCATAACATCTTCAGGCCAAGTGCATACTCCACCAAACATGGCGTCGGCAAGTCTGGTGGTTTTTCCTGTGGCAACGAATTACAGGAAAGTCCTTGTCCTCATTATTGCCATGGCTGGAACAAGAACTTCCTCATAAAACCCAACATATTAACTTCTTCAGGCAAATGTTGCAGTTTCATGTTACTAGCAGCACAGCGACTTGATATTTGGAAGCGGTGCTTTAGGCCACAACCCCAGCAAGTCCATCCAGACGCAACCAGTTTTAATAACTTTCTTTGTTCAGCTTGTTGGTCAGTGCCTGCTGTTTAAAGTGCTTTATGAATAAAGTTGGCTTAGCCAGTTCATGTCATGTAAGGTGGTTGAGCAGGAACCACATGCAGACACGATGGGTATAGTGAGGAGAACAGGACACAGAACCAGGATGAGAGCAACAGGAGACTCCAGCACAGAACAGTGAGAAGCAGGGAGCTGAAATACTGAGGAGTGCTGAGGAACACGGAAACCAGGTGAGTCTAATCAGGGGAACGCAGAACAGCTGAAGGAGACACCTGAGCAGGAATTGATAGAACATGACAAACACAGAAGGAAAACAGAACGAGCAGAACCAGAACACAAATAATCTACACCACAAAGAAAAATGTAACGCATAAGCGACCTCTAGTCAACCCGGTTCGGCACAGAGTTCTGGTGGACAACCGGAGGCATACTCCCTCACAAACAAAACAACTAGCATACACATGTGGACTTGCATGAAACATACAAGCACAGCAGATATGTGCTCTGTGCTCTGAGGCTGGTTGAACCCGACAGGCTGACGACCCGGCGAAGAAGGTTAGTACAAAATAAACTAAAGACATGAACAAGTGATGAGTCTAACCTTTTCTTATTTTATTTTAGCTCTTTATTTATCAGGGCATCAAATATTAACATTTACATTTAAATATGGCAGACTGAGGTAAAAAAAAAACATCTTAGCAAACATCTTGATGTTGCTTTACCTTCATCTCCTACAAGAGCTCCAGACCCTGGGCTGACTGATACATGACGCAGTTTAAATGTGGATCTTAGTTCTTTGGCCCATTTCTGAACATTTAAATGCTTCTGAAAAATTAATTCAATACCAACAAACTCAGTGTCAAACTTTTATTGCTACATTGGTAAGGTTGCCTGCTTTATATTCGATGTTGTCTTGTTCATTGTGTTTTTAAGGTTCTTTGACTCCTCCTGTAAACCAGATTGGCCCCTGAGGGACAATAAAGGTCTGAACTGAAAGTTTTGCTCTGATAACTCCAGCAGTCCTTAAAAGTGGGATTCAGTTTGGAATTTGGAGAAAATCCTTTTTTTGTTACTTTTATCAAACTAGTGAAACTGTTCTAATGTAATTTCATTATGGACAACACCAGAACAATTTAGAATTATGCCAAGAAACCTTATTTGCAGAGGGGGTGGATAAATTTAAATGCAACTGTTCATATGTTTGCACAAAAACATAACCTAATACAAACTCAGATCAAAATCTGTCTGATGAGCAGCCACAGACAAAACATAACTGTAAATATTGGATCAATTTCTTAAAATCCTTATTTACAGCTTTCACACTCAACAACAACAAGATTGTAGAAAATATTTAAGATATAAAAAATAAATACATATGTAATAAATGCAGACTATTAATCAGACCATTAAGATCAATGATTTTATCTACAGTAGATGTCCAGTCCAGGGCCTCTCTTTGTTCCTAAACGGTTCCGATATATGACCCATATTTGCCACCGAGTTCCTCCTCCACCATTTCAGCTACATTCTTTACAGCTTTAAGCAGGTTGGAATCTCATGGACATCAGTGAGGGAAGCATGGATCCAGGAGTTTCTGATCAATTGATGAACTGATCACCATCAGTGTGAACACCCCTACAACAGCAGGAGTGTTGGCGGCTTGCTGGAGCTGACAGGTGTGTATTAATGCGCTTTTATTTTGAAAGGAAAATATCTTAGAATCCGTCATACTGGGCTGCTAGGATGAGCAGGAAGCTACAGGTGTGCTCACAGTCCGCGTCACCTCACGTGACACTGCGGTAGCGCACGTTCGATCTTGAACCTGTCACGTGATTCGCCTTAGGAATTTCCACACTATCAACCGTTGCTAGGCAACGTCAGCTGCCTTCTGTACCTGTACCTACACCTACGCAACAGGCGATGACGTCAGCTAGATCTTTCACTCTGTGACGTCATCCCTCCTTTGAAGGCTGTGACATCACCTCTCCTTTGAAGTGTCACCCTTTATGTGAAGATAAAACTATATGAGTTTATTCCTTCTCAGTAGATAGCAAGAAACGTTTGTTCGTTTTATTTCAGAGATCAAGTCTTTGTTCTAGCAAAGACTGTTCACTTGAATTTAAACCAAAGATCTGAGAACATGTACTCCTTAAGCTTTATTGGACGTGGGGTGGGATTATTTAATCCCACACTGAACTCCAGCGCCCCGGTCAATGCCTGCAGGAGGGACGTGTTCCAGCAGAACTGTACCAGATGTGGAGGTGGTCACCATGTATTTCCTGATACGCAGCAGGCTGATCTACAACAAGCAAAGGCTGATTTACTTCAGATATTCAGGAATTTTAATCCAGAAGAATTGATGAGAGGACAGGACAGACAGAAAAGAGGAAACGTTGGGGATAAGACTGGATTTATGTTTGGTAAAACAAAGTCGGATAACTGCCCTACAACAAGCAGAATGGGCTTATTGGAGAAATGTACTAGCTTTGGCCCAGGAGGCCCAATTGGAGGCCAGGTCATATGGAGAACAAGAAACACTGGAGTTGAAAGCGGAACACCTCTGAAACAAACTGAAGTGAAAACTTCCCAGGTCGAGTTACCAGCAGCCAAGCAGGAGGAAACGGTCAGAGACCTCGAGAATGCTCTAGTTCAACATGATTGCTTCACCTTAAAAGAAATGCCCTGTCCTCTCAGTATGCAACAAGATCATCCATCAACGACGACCAGTAGGACTTTAAATTTTGAAGCTACCAACACTTCTCAAACCTCCGAAACTCAAAATCAAAAAGAAGGTTCTCCCACCCGCTGGGAACAAAATGTTGTCTTTCAAAGTCATAAAAAAGCCAAGCACTGGAGCACTCAAGCTCCTCAGACAGGTTCTTCCTGCGTTTCACTTTTTGAACCTTGCGGCTGGATCAAGAGACAGACCTGCATGTTCTACAGATATGTGGAAGCTGCCTTTCACGGTATCATGACAAAAACAGGGCATGTTATGTATCTGTTTCATACAAGGCTAGCATCTGGTTTCAACACAGTCAGAAGGATATTAAGTGCTCTCTCAAATCTGGTTCAAACAAAAAAGCCAGCTCTTACCTACAAATCTCAAACAAATGCAGAGGAGGTAAGTTCATCTTCTTCTGAATTAGGTGGAAATTCTGGACAACTGGAGGACCAACAAACTGCAGCAGAGACTAGAAACCAGAGGGATGAGCTTCAACCGCAAATTTACAGGCCGACTGTGATAAACAAATCTAATCTGGAACAAAAGAAGCTGGTGAACAAGTCTCTTGCTACCCTTGTGTTTATTGCCCTTTGCCCAGACCAGCCTCAAAGTGCTGGAAACAATAACCAACAAAGGTCAAAAGGTCCAGTCAAAACAGAACCCCAGAACAGACATTTCACTGATCAGATCTTGACATGGCCAGGGAGACTTTTCATATATGCTGGATCTACTATTGGAAGAACTTGCAGAAGAATGTCAGCATTTTTACACCAAACAACTGTGGCTGCATTTCAGACAACCAGAACCAGAACTTTAGGTTTTGTCAACGCAGCTCAAGCAAAAATCAGAGAAACATTTAGGAAGTATTTTGTTAGGCTGGTGAATGTTTTGTTAGAAGTACTAAGGATCCTCTGCCACAGTTATTTTATAATGTTTATTATTAAGTGTCTTTTGATCAGTGGCATGATGACTGTCACTGAGTATGTACTAAATCAGATTATTTGTAACGATGTATTGCTTAACCTTTTAATTCACACATTATTTTGGCTTATTAATACCGTACACTCAAACCTTTTAAAGCTCTGATACCTGAAAATCTAAAATACACATAGAAACCAAAAATAAATAAATCACACAGAACCTCAAAAAACTTTTTTTTAAAAAGAAAGAAAAAAACAAACAAACAAAAATTAAAAAGGAAAAAAGCCAAATCATTCCCAAAAAAATAAAAAAGAGCAAAAACAAAACAAAATAAAAAAAAATCCAAAAAAGATCCAACAAAAAAACAGATAAAAAACCCCAAACAGAATAATAACTTAGATAATGTGACTGACTTAAAAGACTGCAAATGTCAGGAATGCTGCCCTGCTGTGGGTTCGTTTCTGGGTGCACCGGCTCCCACAACCTGGAAACATCGATGAACTGCGGCGCTTATTTTCACAGCGAACAGCAAATAGTGACTTGTCTGCAGATGTTGTTTAAGATTAGCTGTATTTTAGATAAGATAAGCTAAACTAAGCTAAGCTAAACTAAGCTAAGCTAAACTAAGCTAAACTAAGCTAAACTAAACTAAGATTAAGCTAAGCTAAACTAAACTAAGCTAAGCTAAGCTAAGCTAAGCTAAACTAAGCTAAGCTAAGCTAAGCTAAACTAAGCTAAGCTAAGCTAAAATAAGATAAGCTAAGCTAAGATAAGATAAGCTAAGCTAAACTAAGCTAAGCTAAACTAAGCTAAGCTAAGCTAAACTAAGCTAAGCTAAACTAAGCTAAACTAAGATAAGCTAAGCTAAACTAAGCTAAGCTAAACTAAACTAAGCTAAGCTAAGCTAAACTAAGCTAAGCTAAACTAAGCTAAGCTAAGCTAAAATAAGCTAAGCTAAACTAAGCTAAGCTAAGCTAAACTAAACTAAGATTAAGCTAAACTAAACTAAGCTAAGCTAAGCTAAGCTAAGCTAAGCTAAACTAAGCTAAACTAAGCTAAAATAAGATAAGCTAAGCTCTGATTGTCCTGCCTCTCCACATGCGCTTGAATACTTACGACGGGCTCTTTGCCTAACTTATTCCTACCTTCCACAAAACAAGATCAGTTCTGATTGGATGTTGTGTCTGTCAATATTTTCATCTCGTTTATATTCATTGACAAAAGTGTCAGTTCATTTCATCATTGTTTTTATCGTCATCATGTAATTTATATTTAGTTATTAATTTTTTATAGTGAAATAAAGGTCCGTTGATGAAAACTATGACAAACATAATTTGTAAACAAAAATAACATATATAAATTGGCCCCGTTATTAAGGGTCGGCCATCCGGGAGGGGCTCGGAGTAGAGCCGCTGCTCCTCCACATCGAGAGGAGCCAGTTGAGGTGGTTTGGGCATCTTTACCTCCTGGTCCAGGATGCCTCCTGGACGCCTTCCTCGGGAGGTGTTCCAGGCACGTCCCACCGGGAGGAGGCCCAGGACACGCTGGAGGGACTATGTCTCTCGGCTGGCCTGGGAACGCTTTGTACAGCAGAAAATGACTACTACGACAGAGGAGGAGTAGCAACCATCTTTCAGTCCGATTTATTGATTAGTCCCAGACCAATCAATAGCTACAACTCTTTTGAATATTTAATCCTTAGTTTTCCTCATCCAAATTACAAAGCACTAAAACCTCTTCTGTTTGTTGTTTTGTACCGTCCACCAGGTCCTTACTCTCAATTTTTAGATCAGTTTTCAGACCTTTTATCTGATTTAGTGTTAAATATAGATAAGGTTATTATAGTGGGGGATTTTATAATTCATACTGATCTGTGTATCAGTGTATGAATGTGTGAGCGTTAGTGAGTGCGTCTGTGTGAATGTGCCTCTAGAGTAAAGCGCTTTGCGTGGTCAGTATGACTGGAAAGGTGCTATATAGGTTCAGTCCATTTACCATTTAATTTAACCTAGTAATCCACACCTGAAAGAAAATTTAATTATAGTAAATCATTATCAGGCGATGCTGTAACAACCTTTAAATAATCTGTTCCACTTTTAATTTCCTCATTATCACAGAGAAACACAGTGGAGGACAATAATTTAGTTTCTTCCCCTTCATGAATTGATTCTCTTGTTCCTTGAAAAAGAAGATAATTATTCGTATGAAGATGTCTTCCTGGCTTAATTCAGAGCTGCCTACTTTAAAGGCGACTGTGGCTCAGTAGGAAGAGTATTCAGAGTATTTGTCTTGCAATCTGAAAGTTGTGGGTTTGATTCCAGCTTCCTCCTGCCACATGTTAATGTGCCCCTGGGCAAGGCACTTAACCTCAAATTGCCTACTAATTTGTGTATTGGTGTGTGTATTTGCATGTGTTAGTGAGTGTGCCTGGGTTAAAGTGGCTCTAGTGCAGGCGCGTAGTTAGACCTGGGCTTCTGGGGCTGAAGCCCCGGATGTTTTCTGAACTTCTTGATAGAAGAAATTTAGAAGTATTAAAAAGATGCAGCCACAAAATGATATTGGACTTCACATTTTTATTTAAAAACAATCAGACTTTTTCAACTGTGTTCCATATAATCACTTTCCGCCCCACCTAACCTGACAATGAGTTAAATGGAGAAGACAAAAAACTACGCGCACAGCCATTCTGGAGAAGTCCAGAACAGCCGTTTACTCCAGGTCGACCTGCCTCCTTCATTACCTGAAAAGTTACACTGAGCGGCTCGAACAGAGATCATTTCAGAGGAACCATGGAGCCAACTGGAGAGAGGGAGGCTTGGTGGGTGTGTTCAGGAACAGGTGGAAGCAGAGCGGTAAAACCCAGGAGAAGATAGCGGTAAAACCTGAATGCTGACTCAGGATGGGTTACAGCTAATCACTGATTCACCCAGCAAGACATGAGGTGGAGGTTCACTCTAATGAGCATCTTCAGGGTCATGATGAGGGACTTTCACCTGAGCTACAGGTGAAGTTAAATGATGTTGCTGTGATAGAAAACAGTAGCAACCTTCTCTGTGAGCTTCTAGCTGGATTTGCTTCATAATGTGAAAATATCTGGTCCTTTACGTAAAAATAAAAGCATTTATTCCTAACGTATCTTAACACATTAAAAAGTCCTTCAGATCATCACATTGATCTCATTGCTGCAGCCAGTCTTATAGTCCAGTTCTACAGGGGTTGGACAATGAAACTGAAACACCTGGTTTTAGACCACAATAATTTATTAGTATGGTGTAGGGCCTCCTTTTACAGCCAATACAGCATCAATTCATCTTGGGAATGACATATACAAGTCCTGCACAGTGGTCAGAGGGATTTTAAGCCATTCTTCTTGCAGGATAGTGGTCAGATCACTACGTGATACTGGTGGAGGAAAACGTTTCCTGACTCGCTCCTCCAAAACACCCCAAAGTGGCTCAATAATATTTAGATTTAGATCAAGGGAATGCCATGATATGGCAGCCCAAACCATCACTGATCCACCCCCATGCTTCACTCTGGGCATGCAACAGTCTGGGTGGTATGCTTCTTTGGAGCTTCTCCACACCGTAACTCTCCAGGATGTGGGGAAAACAGTAAAGGTGGACTCATCAGAGAACAATACATGTTTCACATTGTCCACAGCCCAAGATTTGTGCTCCTTGCACCATTGAAACCAACGTTTGGCATTGGCATGAGTGACCAAAGGTTTGGCTATAGCAGCCCGGCCGTGTACAGGTCCTTCTCAAAATATTAGCATATTGTGATAAAGTTAATTATTTTCCATAATGTCATGATGAAAATTTAACATTCATATATTTTAGATTCATTGCACACTAACTGAAATATTTCAGGTCTTTTATTGTCTTAATACGGATGATTTTGGCATACAGCTCATGAAAACCCAAAATTCCTATCTCACAAAATTAGCATATTTCATCCGACCAATAAAAGAAAAGTGTTTTTAATACAAAAAACGTCAACCTTCAAATAATCATGTACAGTTATGCACTCAATACTTGGTCGGGAATCCTTTTGCAGAAATGACTGCTTCAATGCGGCGTGGCATGGAGGCAATCAGCCTGTGGCACTGCTGAGGTCTTATGGAGGCCCAGGATGCTTCGATAGCGGCCTTTAGCTCATCCAGAGTGTTGGGTCTTGAGTCTCTCAACGTTCTCTTCACAATATCCCACAGATTCTCTATGGGGTTCAGGTCAGGAGAGTTGGCAGGCCAATTGAGCACAGTGATACCATGGTCAGTAAACCATTTACCAGTGGTTTTGGCACTGTGAGCAGGTGCTAGGTCGTGCTGAAAAATGAAATCTTCATCTCCATAAAGCTTTTAAGCAGATGGAAGCATGAAGTGCTCCAAAATCTCCTGATAGCTAGCTGCATTGACCCTGCCCTTGATAAAACACAGTGGACCAACACCAGCAGCTGACACGGCACCCCAGACCATCACTGACTGTGGGTACTTGACACTGGACTTCTGGCATTTTGGCATTTCCTTCTCCCCAGTCTTCCTCCAGACTCTGGCACCTTGATTTCCGAATGACATGCAGAATTTGCTTTCATCCGAAAAAAGTACTTTGGACCACTGAGCAACAGTCCAGTGCTGCTTCTCTGTAGCCCAGGTCAGGCGCTTCTGCCGCTGTTTCTGGTTCAAAAGTGGCTTGACCTGGGGAATGCGGCACCTGTAGCCCATTTCCTGCACACGCCTGTGCACGGTGGCTCTGGATGTTTCTACTCCAGACTCAGTCCACTGCTTCCGCAGGTCCCCCAAGGTCTGGAATCGGCCCTTCTCCACAATCTTCCTCAGGGTCCGGTCACCTCTTCTCGTTGTGCAGCGTTTTCTGCCACACTTTTTCCTTCCCACAGACTTCCCACTGAGGTGCCTTGATACAGCACTCTGAGAACAGCCTATTCGTTCAGAAATGTCTTTCTGTGTCTTACCCTCTTGCTTGAGGATGTCAATAGTGGCCTTCTGGACAGCAGTCAGGTCGGCAGTCTTACCCATGATTGGGGTTTTGAGTGATGAACCAGGCTGGGAGTTTTAAAGGCCTCAGGAATCTTTTGCAGGTATTTAGAGTTAACTCGTTGATTCAGATGATTAGGTTCATAGCTCGTTTAGAGACCCTTTTAATGATATGCTAATTTTGTGAGATAGGAATTTTGGGTTTTCATGAGCTGTATGCCAAAATCATCCGTATTAAGACAATAAAAGACCTGAAATATTTCAGTTAGTGTGCAATGAATCTAAAATATATGAATGTTACATTTTCATCATTACATTATGGAAAATAATGAACTTTATCACAATATGCTAATATTTTGAGAAGGACCTGTATATATTTCTCCTTGTCCTTCATTCAGTTTCTAAAAGAAATAAAAAGTTAAATTATTGCAAACCTTTTTTATTTGATTCACAATCATTTACATTCAGTCTAAAACCAGCCGAGACAGAGAACTGGTACAATATGTCCTATATTATTTTAACTTTAAATTACCTATAAATTGTCTTATTGAAATCTAAAGATTTTGGATTTGGGCTAAAGCCCCCAATATGTTGAGACCATAAAAATGCCTCTGCACTAATGAATGGTCAGTATGACTGGACAGGCGCTATATATGTCCAGTCCATTTAAAGCACAATGTTAGAAAATTGGAGAGAAAATGTCGCTCTACACACCTAGAGGATTCCTACTTAATCTGGAAAAATAGCCTACTGTTGTATAAAAAGACACTTCACCAAGCTAGAACATCTTATTTCTCATCATTAATAGAAGAGAACAAGAATAATCCTAGGTTTCTCTTTAGTACAGTTGCTAAACTTACACAGAGTCATAGCTCTGTTGAGCCATCCATTCCCTTAGCTCTTAGCATCCATGACTTTATGGGATTCTTCTTAAATAAAATTGATTATATTAAAATTAAAATCTTTGACATACTCCTGAAGATGATTACTTCATCCTCAGCAAGTGAGACAACATTGGAAATAACTGCAGAACCTGATCTGTGTTTGGACTGTTTTGATCCTGTGGAGCTTCCTGAGTTATCAGAAATATTAGCTTCATCTAAACCTTCAACTTGTATGTTAGACCCAATCCCAACCCAATTATTTAAGGAAGTGTTCCCTCTGATTACCAGCCCCATTTTAGATATGATTAATCTATCTTTAGTAAATGGATCAGAACCACAGGCTTTTAAGTTAGCTGTAATTAAACCTTTACTTAAGAAACCTTCGCTTGATCGAGATGATTTAATAAATTACAGACCTATATCCAATCTTCCATTCTTATCTAAAATTCTTGAGAAAATAGTTGCTAATCAAATGTGTGAACATTTATACAGCAATGACCTGTTTGAAGAGTTTCAGTCAGGTTTCAGAGCTCATCATAGCACTGAAACAGCTCTGCTGAAAGTCACTAATGATATTCTTATGGTCTCAGATAATGGACTTGTGTCTGTTCTGGTTCTGTTAGATCTCAGTGCTGCATTTGATCCAGTCAACCATAATATTCTCTTAGAAAGGCTGGAATATGCTGTAGGGATCAGGGGAACAGCGCTAGGCTGGTTTAAATCTTATCTGTCTGACAGATTCCAGTTTGTTCATGTAAATGATAAATCATCTTTAAACTCCAGGGTTAATTGTGGAGTACCACAGGGTTCAGTACTTGGGCCAATTCTCTTTACTATATATATGCTTCCAATAGGTCAAATTATCAGGCAGCATGGGATAACTTTTCATTGTTACGCTGATGATACTCAGCTTTAATTATCCATAAATCCTGATGAACCCAACCAGTTAGATAGACTACAAGCATGTCTTGAAGATATAAAAACTTGGATGACGTTAAATGTTCTGCTTCTAAATTCAGACAAGACAGAAGTTGTCGTCTTTGGACCGGAGTCTTTAAAAAAGAAACTGCTTAGTCAATCACTTAACCTGGATGGCATTAAATTGACCTCCGATAATAAAGTAAAAATACCTTGGTGTTAACTTTGACTAGGACATGTCATTTAAATCCTATATTAAACAGGTTTCTAGGATTTCCTTCTTTCACCTCCAGAACATTGCTAAAATTAGAAATATCCTGTCCAGGAGTGACGCTGAAAAACTAGTCCATGCATTTGTTACTTCAAGGCTGGACTATTGTAATTCTTTACTATCAGGATGTCCACAAAATGCAGTTAAAAGCCTTCAGCTGATTCAAAATGCTGCAGCAAGAGTTCTGATGAAAATTAAAAAGAGAGATCATATTTCTCCTATTTTAGCTTCCCTTCATTGGCTCCCTGTTAAATCCAGAACAGAATTTAAAATTCTCCTCCTCACATATAAAGCCCTTAATGATCTAGCTCCATCATACATCAGAGATCTGATTGGTCCATATGTTCCTAACAGAGCACTTTGTTCTCAGACTGCAGGTTTACTGGTGGTTCCTAGAATCTCTAGAAGTAGAATGGGCTATACATGTACAGGCCATTTACCATATTGGATAGAAACTATGATTATAATTAAATTACTTACATTTAAACAGCAGGAAAGGGATGACAGATTTCTTGGTTCTCGATTGGGAAAAAACAACAAAAACCCAGATCAACTTGGTTGTCATAAAGCCTTTTATAAAGTCACATCATACAAACATAAAACCTAATCACAAGACTTCTGTCTCTTGTTGGTTCAACTGATCCAAACTCTGAACAGATTTCAGATGTTGAGGGGTCATTGAGTCCAGTTCTGCTCCTTCTGATGGTTCATCCAGACGTTCTGCAAGAATTCCCACAGGTCCTGTTTCTGACTGTGATTTTTTCAGAAGTCTTTATAATGCAGCAACCTGAACATAAACAACACGTCAGTCACACAGCGGCATAAAACCCCATTGACCCAGTTTAAGTGTTTTCTAACTCTGATCAAACCCCAGAGTACTTCAGATTCAAGGAGACTAAACACCTCAAAGCACCAGTAATGCTACTGTCTTGAGGACATTCACTCTATGGCTGTAAATGGAGAAAAATATTGTTTTATAATAAAGACAAGACAGAAGAAGAACACAGGGAGAACTCTTGCTACAAAAGACCATCTGTGTGGGAAACATGAGGGAGCTCAGTGGAAATAAACCAGTGAAGAGGAACATTTTCTCCTAAACCACCAAACCCAGTCTGTGTGTTGGAAACACTTTTACCTCAGGATTATAAAAACTACTGGAATCTTGAATTTAGGGGGATGAACAACATATGGTTCAGAAAAACAAGACAGTTTTTAATCACAGCTAAAGCAGATAGCTTGGGCAGGGAGTCGGCAGCCAGAACATTGAGAGCCTGGAGCTGTTTGTGATCATAAAGTTGACCATGTAGGAACTTGTGTTGTTCTGCAGTGGAACAAAACAAACTCCTGTAAAATTCATCAACAGAAGCTGCTTTGCTTACAGTGTTTAGTGACATCATGATTGCTGCAGACTCTGGAAAATTGACCATTTTCATCTTTTCAGGAGCCTTTAACACCATCAGTCCACCATCCTAATTAACAGAACTTAGTAGTTTGTTGGAGATCTCTGGGATGTTTTAGATCTTACCTTTCAAGCTGAAGCCCCAGTGTCCATATTAACTCCAACATGTCAGACTAATATGTGGGGTACCCCAAGGTTCTGTTCTGGTGCCACTTTTTTCTTTGTTATACATCTTAAAACAATATAATGAAAAAGTTCAATATTGTTGTCCCTAATTTCACCAAATTAAACTCATATTATGTAGATCTTTTCCACATAGAGTGAAATATTTCAAGCCTTAATGAAAACCCAAATTTCAGTTTCTCACAAAATTTTAATATTGGGAAAAAAGCTCAAAATTGGAAACTCATGGTGTCAGCACCCTAATCAGATAATTAACTCCATAAACCTACAAAGGTTTCCTGAGCTTCTAGATGGTCTCTCAGTCTGGGTCAGTAGGAGACAATCATGGAGAAGACTGCTGATTGGACAGCTGTCCAGAAGATTCATGGACACCTTCATCCACATAGTGGATGCCACAAAAGGTCATTGCTAGGGAAGCTGTTTAAAGTGTGATGTATCCAAGTACATTAACAGAAGGTTGAGTGGAAGGAAAACATGTGTTAGGAATAGGTGCTCTGGCTACAGGGAGAACTGCAGCCTTGAAATGACGGTCAAGCAAAATCCAATCAAGAAGTTGGAAATGATTCACAAGGAGTGGACTGAGGATGGAGTTAGTGCATCCAGAACCACTACACACAGATGGATCCTACACATGGGCTACAAGTTTCTAACCTGGGATGAGGAGACCCAGAACCAGACTGTTGCCCAATGTCCTCTTTTCAGATAAAAGCAAAGTTTGCATTTCATCTGGACATCAAGGTCCCAGAGTCTGAAGAAGGAGTGGAGAGGATCAGAATCGATGTTGCTTGAAGTCCAGTGTGAAGTTCCACAGTCAGAGATGATCTAGGGTGCCATGTCATCTACTGGTTCTGGTCCACTGGGTTTTCAGAGTTCAGAGTCGACGCAAGCATCTACCAGGACATTTTAGAGCACGTCATGCTTCCTACTGCTGTCAAACTTTATGGAGATGCTGATTTTATTTTCCAGCGGGACTTGGTACCGGCCCACTCTGCCAAAAGTACCAAAAGCGGGTTCAATGACTATGGTGTCACGGAGTTTAATTGGCCAATAAACTGACCTGAACAGAACTCCATAGGTGATCTATTGTCAAGAGGAAGATGATGAGACACACCAGAACCAAAAATGCAGATGACCCATGTCATGTGGAATAAATCTATAGAATATCTGAGTTTCACTTTCTGAAAGAAGGGAAAAGAATATTGAACTTTTTCATATTTAAATTGTTCTAGATGTCCCTGTAGATCCACACCAACTTGAACAGATCATTGATAATTATAACATTACCTGTTCCTATTAAATCAATCTTAAGTGTTATTCTTTCCCACTTTTTTAAACAAGCCTGAACACAGCAGAACGGGAAACACATTTATTCTGATCAGCAAATTACTCTGCAGTTGTCGAAAGATCTGCAGCCTTTAGAGGGTGCTGGTGCAGCCGTGCATGTATACAGCTTCACTGTGTGTAAATCAGAAGAAACGATTGGCTGTCTCACCTGAACAAAGGGGCGTGGCCTTTGTTGTTGGCCAGTGAGAAGAAGCCGCTGTGTGGGGAGAAGTCCAGGCAGCTGGCTCGATAAGCAACCTTCCTCTTAGCAACGGGGAAGTTGGAGAACACGGTGAGGCTGGACAGGTGGACCTGAGCAGAGACAGGTGAGGATTAGCATCAATCAGCCTCATGGTCATCTCCACGGTAACCGTCAGCAGCAGCTCACCAGCCGCACGGCCTCGTCTTCCACCCGCGAGGCGATGGCAAGGATCTCAGAGGTTGGGTTGAACCTCAGAGATGTGGCTGAGGTGAGCAAGTTCATCACTGCTCTAAGAGGCTTCGGATTGGATGAATTCAGACACGCCTCCTGGGAGTAGATGTTGACCACGCCTGCCTGAGAACTGAAACAAGAGAGAAAGGTCGGCAGAATCATGTGACCTAATGAGGTGAACACGTGAAGTTTGGTAAGATGTGGGCTTTTATATAACAATCTACTCTGAGCCAATCAGAAAGCAGGAAAGGTAAGCTGGCGTAGTTTACCCGCAGGCCAGGTAACGGCCATTCAGCGAGGCAGCGATGGATGTCCCCTTCACGCAGCCATCATCTGTAAACCTGTGGAGGCATCGACTGCTGCGCATGTCCCACACGTACACCTCACCTTCCTCTGCAAACACATACAGGTGAGTCACATGACTCACAAAAACTGGGGATGACATCACAGAGTGCCGCAGACTCACCTGAGTTTACAAAGACTTTGCTGCCATCGCGAGAAAAGGCGACGCCGCTGACATCGCCGTTAATCTTCATGCTGCAGACGACCTCATTGGTCTGAACAGAGGAGGCAGAAATCCAAGAAAAACTGCAGATCAGGATTAAGGAAAAATTCTGACATATTATTGAGGCTCATATCAGCATTTCAGCACCTATCTGCAGCCCAAAGATCTACCGATCATCACCATCTTCTGCTAGATGCTGGTAAGAGGTTGGAAGAGACTTAATGATGGATTCATGTAACCCCTCTGATGCAGGAATTATGAAAGTCAAAAATGGTTTCCTCAAACAAATATTAGATATTTTCTTTAGAAAATGTACTTTTTAGGGGTCAGGGCTACAGGTGTGACCTCTGCTGATGTCTACATGCTCCTGAACACTCAACATAGCCTAATTTAGAAGGTTGTTTACTCATGTATGGTAAAGCCGTGAACAGCTCACCGCTGTGACCCGTTTATATTTGATAACTCCAGGTTTCTAATGTCTCCACTTAGAAGAACAACTCTTTGGGTCCATATTTCTCTATGGGTGCCGGATTGGCAGTAACAAGTTCTGATCAATGAGATCAGACCCGCTAGTCTACGTATTCACAGACATGACGTATGCAGATACCATGAGATTAAGGCCAACCCTAGAACCAGAACCACTAGAACCATGACATCCGTGTTCTAGGACAACGAATGTATCCCACAACCATGTTGGTCTCTGAAAAAGACGAACATTCCTTCTTCTTGCCTAAAGAAATCTACTGGATCTCTTCCTCAACATTTACTTTTCAGTCTCCAAGAAAATGAGACAAGTCTTTATCAGAGTAATTGACTTGGACATTTTGGCGGGTCTGAATGTGATCTGGTACCATGTGCACATCTCTCATAGCTCCCCCATGAAGCGGACCCTTCTTTCAGCATCATCCTCCGCTGCTATTCTCTGGCAGCAACTCGTCATGGCTGGAGTCTGAAGGAATATGCAGGACTATCCTATATCTTTCCCTTCTCTCTGTGCTGCAACCACAGTCTACAAAATATGACAAAATTAAAAGTGATGCATAATCTGCATAAAAACGCTGAAAGATATAGCAAAAATCCACTGGGTTACAAGGAAAGATTTAACAACTGTTTGACTGGAATCATCAACAAACTTGTGCATGGTTCTCCACTTCATTGGACACATGGTTAATTCCTAATGACTACTTATTTAAATGATGCATTATAAAAACTGAACGAATTAAAGCATTACTTAGATGTTACTGTGCAGTACCATATTTGTTTTATCTGTAGGAGTCTTCTAGAAGGACTGACAGGATATTACAACTGTGGCATTTTGGCAGCCATCTTGGATTCAGAGGAAACTTTACTTGCAGTTACAGTGACTGGCCACTGAATGGAATGAGGCAGTAGAGAGCAGTCTAGTGGCTGATGTGAAGAAACCACAGAAACCAGGAGCTTTCCACCACAGCAATAAGAAGAAACCCCTGAGTGAATAAAGCCCGGCTCAGAGTCAGGTAAAGTCCAACCTTCTGTGACCCGATTAAACTTTATTGATGGTTCTGATGGGACGGATGGCAGAAATATGGAGGTCCAAACTGGGCTGGGATTATCAATACACCTGTGTTTATTGGATCTGTCAGACAAGGTGATTGGTGAGCAGCTGAGCCAATCAGATGTTAGAGTCTATAGGTGAGTCATAACGAAAGTTTAATTCAGTTTCTAACATACAGAAAATGTATAATTTTTTAACTGATCGCTTATATAAATATATTTTTAAACACGTTTTTTAGTGGATTATGGCCCTTGAGGCCTCCCGTACTGATCAAGCTGCACACTGATGTATTTTTGCACGGGTCAGAACCGGACCCAGGAGTCTGAACTGCAACAAAGATTCACATAGAATTTTACCAGATGACTTAAACATCGTACCGTGAAAAAGAAACAGCAGAAGAAGACTGACCTTCAGTGTTAGAAGGTGCAGGTATCCGTTGGTCCCCGTCAGCAGAAGAGCGCCCCCATCAGGACATACAGAGAACTCCTTCACTCTGGCTTCATTCAGGCCTAAGCACAACAAGGAAAAGCTTTTATTGTGAAAGGGCGGCCACAGTGTCAGATGTTTGGGGGATGTTGGAAGAGACACTGACCCCTGACGGATTGGACCGGAACCACTCGGCCCTCCATCATGTCATACAGGTAGAACATCTTGTTCCTTAGACTGGTGGCAATCACAGTCTCTCCGTCCTGGCTAAACTGGGCCTTGTGGACCGGGAACCGCTCTAGGTGGATGCTCTGGATTTTTGGATTGGTCTTACCGTCGACCTGCAGAGGAACCGGGTTAAATTCACATGCTCACCTCTAACATCTCAGCTGCTGGAGGTGGCCTGTACCTGGAAGAGGGAAACAGACTGGTCGATCCCTGCCGTCATGACGACCTGAGCCGAGGGGTGGAACTGCACTGTGGTCAGTTTGTCCTCTGAGGGACGGGCGCTGTTAGCGTGAAGACACTTCTTCATCTGAGGGACAAACAACCAGCTCGTTAACTTCAGGTGTTCATTTCTGCAGCAACGATCAACTCAGCACCGAGATCCGGATCTGCCTTCAACGAGAGAACCTCCATAAATCCATGATCATTTAGACTCACTGACCTTTAGGATGCCGCTGGGAAGACTTTCTGAAGACGCCACAAAGTTTCCCGTCCGCCTTAGCAGGTCGTCCTCATCTTCATCCTCCTCCTCATCATGAGCTGCAGGAACACACAGACAGTCTGAGAACCAGAAACCTAAAGAAATATTATAAGAGTCTTATTTGGATTTACCTTTCTTCTTCTTCTTATGAACGTTAGTCTGAGCCCATGATGGAGTTCCTCCCATTGACTTCTGAAACCTGAAACCAGTCAGCTTTCATTTTTCTTTGCAAACACTTAAAAAGTTAGAATCATATTTGTCAGATCGAACAGGTGTGTTCAGGGTGCCGGCAGGTAGACTCACTGCTCCTTCATCCTCTGCTGCAGTTTCTGTTTGGACATGACGGACTCTGCTTCTCCTTTCATCAGGTTTCTACGGTAACGGTGCCTCATGTCCACCCTGACACAGACAGAGTCAAACACTGTTGAACTCTTTATACAGAAAAACTGGAAGACAATGTTTAATCAGTGGGACTAACTCTTCCTCCAGCTCATCATCTTCGTCCAGCCAGGCAGCTTTCCTGGACTGCAGCTGCTGACGAGGCCCTTCCTCCTCCTCAGAGTCATCAGCGTCTTCATCCCCATCCTCCAGCAGCAGTCCTCTGTTCTGCTCCTCAACATCCTCCTGTAACAACAGGAAACAGACTTTTATAGCTAAAAAACACAATCAACTTTAGTGTGCAGAAAATGCGAAATAGAGACTAAACATCACCTAAGACATATCTTATTACATACATCTGAAGATGGAAAATTACAGTAACTGGTCCTAAATGTACAAAAAGAATCAATAAAAGGACCTCAAACAGCGGAAGCTGTGAGACGAATGTTCCCTCAGTAACTGAAATGAATAAAATGATAAATATTTCGCTGTAAAGCTCTGATTTTAAACTCTGAGACTGAATGTAAATTAAACTAGAAAAGCTTCATAGAGGCGCAGACCTCCACCAAGGCAGTAGGGCCAGCTTTCTTCTACACCAAGATCTACTCTGGATGACTTCTGGCCTCTGCATGTGAGCTGCTGACAGGGTGAGGAACCTTGTGGGAACTCCTAGTTATTGCACTACGACCTGGCAACGATCAACAATCCTTCAAACAAATCCTGGATCCAGATGGTGGATCTCCACCTAAATCTAACCATATGTTTCTTGTCCTAATATGCACCTTGTGTGAAAATTTCACCCAAATTCATTCAGAACTTTTTGAGAAATTTTGCAGACAGAGAAAGAAAATAACTTCTCTGTCGGAGGAAACTGAACTTCCAGCTTTTCCAATGACGGGAATGTTACCTGAAGATGGCTCTCAACAAGTTAAAGAAATTCTTTTTTCGAGTTTAAAAAGTCAGACGAATTTTCCCAAAATGAATGAAATTATTAATAACGTACAAATTGCTGTAAAATACCGTTTTAATTCTCAAACCGGTGAGCATCTAAAAAACAAAGGATTTCTGAATGTAAACTGGTGAGAACAATGCCAACAGTTTCTGGTCCAATAAAGACTGGTTGTGGTTTAAACAAAACCAGAATCTCTCTCAGTATCATAATCTGATTTCTGAATAAGGAACATGACCGCCACCGTTTCTGTTTACTCAGGAAAAGAGCGACATTTCTAAAAGATCTGATTTCTGAATGAAGTCTGGCGCTAGCATCACCTCCACCAGCCTCTCCAGCAGCTCCTCCTCTGCCCCGAACACCAGCGTCTCCAGCCGCTTTACAGAGTCGTCCTCTTCTCCCAGAACCGCCACCCTCTTCCGGTTCTGCTGTCGCAATTGCTCCTCTTCCTCCGAGTCTAACCTCGGAGGTCTGTTTCTCTTCGTAGCCGTTTTCTTGTGGTCGGCCACCGGCAGCTTGATAACGTTCGTGTCGTCCATGTCTCCTCCGCAGGCTGCACCAAAGTCCCTACAGAAACCAGCGGATTTTAACCCCGCAGGAGAAACACGCTGGTTTCCAGCTTATTCTCTGCCTGTAGCAGGTATTTCCAACACATGTGCTGGAACTGTTTTTCCTCTTCACGTTAATCACGTGTTTCCGGAGACAGCCTCTAAAAGAAGGTGGGAAATAAAACGCTGCCACCAAGCGATCAAATCGAGAACTACAACGTTCTTTGGCAGAAGTATTTACACCCCTCGTCGGATTTCGTCACATCCCGATCAAAAACGTCTACTGTTCACTAAAACCAGCCGCCACAAAGACAGTTTCTTCCCCCAGGCTGTTTCTCTGTTGAACATTTAATAGAGAACAAAATTAAAAATCAAGAAATGTTCTTGATGAAAAACGCATGTGTAAGGAAAAGGAAAAACAAAATATATATATTTCTGCTTTTATTTTTAATTTTGTCAGGATCGGTCCTCCATATACAGATGTTGCAAATGCACCTTTTCTATTAGATATGTGTACATTGTAAATATGTATATTCTGTAATGCAAAAACAGAACAAAAGAGCAAAGTGTACCGGAGTCAAATTCCTTGTTTGTATGTACGAACTTGGCAATAAAGCTGATTCTGATATTTTATTGGACGCTTCTGTCACAGACCAACACAGTAGATCAGAATTATGAGGTGCAGGAAAACTGAGACATGGCTTTGTGGTGTGCATTCATACTCAACCCCCGAGCCAGAACTCTGTAGAACCATCTCTGGATGAAGATCTTTTGGGGTTAGTTTCTACCAGCTTTGAACATCTACAGACTGAATTCTTTGTAAAACACCTCAAGTTCAGTCAGATGGATGGAGAACATCTGAGAACATCAGTTTTCAAGTCTGCCCACAGAGTCTCATTTGGATTTCGATTTGAATTTTAACTAGGCCATTCTAACCCACGAACCTGCTTTGATCTAAACCATCCATTGCATCTCTGGTTTTATGTTCAGGGTGGTTGTCCTTCTTGAAGGTGGACCTTCACCTTAGTCCCAGGTCTTCTGTAGCCTCCATCAGGTTTTCTCTTCAGGATAGTTCTGGATTTACCTCCATTAAAGTCTTTAATTGCACTAACATGATTAAACCTGGACCGGACAGGAGAACATTCTGTATGCAGAGAACATCCATGTCAGGAAGAACGTGTAGAACATGGCCGGATTAAACCACATCAAAGATTTGGGGTTCAGAAATCAACAGGATGTTGAAGGAAAACGATTAATTATTCCCAAACAATCATTATAAATATATACAGTAACAGCATGTCAATCTGAGGAGAAAAGTCCACTAATCCCATCAACTCTGACCAACTTCCCTTCCCCTACTGAAGAAAGGCATCCCCACAGCATGATGCTGCCACCACCACATTTCAGAGAGGATGGTGTGTTCAGTGTGCGGCTCAGTCAACAGATTAACCCACCTGAGCCATTGATTGCTGCATCTCCTCCAGTTACCATGGGCTTCTTGGCTGCCCTGCTTGTTTAGGTGGATGTCCATGTCCTGGTAGGTCTCCAGCTGGCACTGAATCCAAATGCATGTCAGATTTTTATTTGTAAGGAAAGGCTGAAACCCATGAATGCAGAAGTGCGGGTTGTTCCGTCACAGAAAATCTTAAATACAATTAAATTTGTGGCTGAAATGGAACAAAATGGGAAAAACTCTGAAGTTAAATCAGAGAATTTATGGTTTATTTAACTAAGGATTTAAATTATTTTAAGTCACCAAATGCAAATGTTTTTAAAAACATCCATGCAGTCTTCATTGATCTTTTATTATGTGAACAAATTAGAACAAAATATTCTACATATCTGAACTGATGAGAAACCGAAGAGCTTTTACTGATGAGGCTCAGCTTAATCGTTTTAAAGGCGAAATAAAAACGCTGCGTGCGTGACAGTAATTATTCAATTTAAATCGTGTCTAAATAACAGGTTTAAAATTCTATATGCAGACAAATTAAAGACATAAATGATTAATTAGAAGATGAAAGCCTCTGCAGCTCTTCTGAGCCAGAAGGTCCGACAGTCACTAATCTGGCTCATCTTCCAGGTTTCTACAGCAGAGGTTTTCAACAGGATCAAAGAGGGAGGACACAGATGGATCAGTAACTGCTGGAGTTTATTCAGAGACCAGTTAAACCAGTTAGAGAGCATGCTGCTAAACTGAGAACAACACACACCATTAGTCCCAGTGTCAGAATAAAGCTGACACCATTAGAACTTCGGTTAGAGCCTCTACAGTCCATCCTGCAGCACAGAAATCAGTTCCGCTCAGTTAGTCAGACTGCAGCTCCATCGTTTGCAGCCAGGGGGCGACACCGAAGTTATTCCCAGAAATCCGGAGATTTCCGATTCAACAACATTCCAGCATGGAAAGCCACCAGAGAAGGTTCTGCATGCAGAGAACAGCTATGTCAGGAAGAACATGTTAGAACATGACCGGATTAAACCACATAGGAGGCCTGGGGTTCAGGAAAACGACGAATTATTCTCAAATAATCATAAATATATACAGTAACAGGAAGTCAATCTGAGGAGAAAAGTCCACTAATATAAGGAGAATGATGGGAGAGAAAAAGCCACAATGTTGATGCATAAATTAGAACTAAATGACACTTTTTACTTTTCTTCCTGCTGAAATCAGAACTGATCTCATGGTTTTAAATACCTTTATTAGTAAAATTAAGAAAAAAAAAACCCACCCTTGGGCCGGGATTATAGGGAGAATGAGACTGAGGTCCGAATGATTCAGTGATTTTTACATTTTTTTTTTTCCCCCTCAGTTTAATTCAGAACATTTTCTTCTATTCCCAGAACTTTTTTTAATTACAGAAATGTTTCTGACCTTTGACCCTTTGTTTGTGACAGTTTTTCTAACGCAGAAACGGTGGACTTCCTCCTCCATCATGACTGCTCACGGTTCTCACAGGTCATGAACGAGTTTTCCTGACAGTCTGAAATACTGCTGTGGGTGAGAGGAGGAAATCGCCATAGCAACCAGTGACATCACAAGCTTCTTCTTTTGAACATTAATTAATTTAACAGATATTAATGCTGTAGGATTTCCAGGCAGCAGCTCTGACATCGACCTTCAGAATGACCTCTGAAATCTTCACATTTGACCTTTTTTCTCCCATATTTCCAACAGTTCTAGGAATCATCAGCAGAAACAAACCGTTTTCTTGTCTAAGACGCAGCTGCTGTGATACATGAAGAAATATTTACTGATATGAAATAGGTCGGATCGTGCTCCTCCACACTTGGTTCGATCACATGACCCCAGCTGAGGTTCTACGGGCCTCCTCAGTCCATATTGGCACTTAAACAACTGACCTGCTCAGGAACCACTCAGTCAGCTGATGATTGAGGTGCATATATACAGGTTTTTAATCCTTCATGGAGTCTGAGGAGAAATCCTCAGAAGTAACTGATCCCAGTTCAGTTTGTGGACCCAGCAGATCCAGAACCTGACCTAGACCCAGGTACAGGACCTGTGGAGAAGTCTCAGTGTGAGAACATGTCTCTGATTAGTGTTTCTGTCAGTGAATGATATTAAGATCTGTTTTTTTCAGCGTTAATCGTTTAGTAAGCTTTAATTCATCTTCATCCTCTGCCTGAAGCCTTCAGAATCCACCTGGATCCTGCTGTGGCCCGTCCTCGTTAGGTTAACAGAACCATCAGGAACGGCTCATGCTGCTGTTTCCGACTCTGTGCTGCCGCCTGATAAAAACTAAAAGTGCAGGTGCAAACAAAAATCAAACATCTGGAGGAAGACGCTTCGCTCCTTCAATCCGATTCTTCCACAAGGCCTCTCTGATTGGTCAAACTGTCGGACATCTCCTCAGCCAATCAGCTGTGAGCGTAGATGAGGTGGAGATGGACAAACAGGATGAAGAAGCAGGTGTGAGAGGGGAGAAGTTGAAGGTTCACCTGCCAACAGGAGGAAGAGGAGGAGCTCCTCTCATCACTGAAACAAAAACAGAAACAGCTCAGTAACCAATCAGGAAACAGAAAAAGATTCATATTTAACTGGTTAACCTCGTCAGTATCGATTGGCATTTTCACATGAAACCAGTTTAACATCACCAAGGACCTGCAGCTGCCCACATGGACAAGCCAGATGTCTTCTGGAGAACATTTCGATGGTCCGATGAGACAAACACTGAACTACTTGGACACAATGACGAGAAGGATGTTTGCAGGAACAAAGGTGCAGCTTTCAAACCTCACACTATACAAACTGCCAAGCATGGTGGTGGCAGCATCATGGTGTGGAGCTGTTCCACTGCCAGTGGTACTGGATAGAGTAATGAAGGGAAAAACCTCCTGGACACATTTTGGTGCTCCAAATGAACACAAACATACATCTAAAGAGGTTCTGGGATGAGCAAAGCCTATGAAATGTTAAAAAAATATAAACTTTGATTAAAAGTGGGTTCTGTTCCAGTACACCAACCAGTTAAACGAGCTGTACCAGAGCCGCCAAACTGAGTGGTCACATATTCAGCCAGAAGCTTGTTGATGGATACAGAAAGTTTATTTCCATACTACTGAGGCTGTATAGAAATGTTTCATCCCGAACGGATTAGAGAAATTCCAGAATTAATCCAAAAACCATCGCAGCTCCATGCTGAACAATCCCTTCATCCTGGACAGAGTACGGCTAAAAGAAAATGATAAAAAGATCATTGATGCTGAAGATGAGTGGATGGAAACTTCTGACAGTAACTGAATTCATCTGCTTTTGTACTGGAAGAGGAGGAGGAGTATCCTCAGCTGCTGAAGGTGTGTCGTACCTCTGCTGGCTTTGCTCGGGTAGATCTTGGTGAAGTGTCTGTACTCGTTTGGAGGAGGGAAGTCGTCCAGAGGGTGGAAGGCATATTTGGACTCAAAGTCGTCTGCAGAAGGAGAGAAGGATCATCACCTCGGTTCATTTTTAACGCTTTATCATTTCTAACAGTGAATCTGTTCTTTAAACTCAGGGCAGGAAGAGGAAAAGAAGAGGGGAGGTCGCTCTGATGACCTGAGTCAATTCAACATTACTGGAGACATCTGAACTGATCCATAAAACGGTCAATCAGGCAGAGACTCACCAACAAACGAGCGAGGGATGGAGGAGGAGGAGGAGTGTCCGTTACGGAGAGGAGGGGGAGGCGGCGGAGGAGCGGCTGGGGTGCGGGAGGGTGGGGGAGGAGGTTTCCCTCTGGAGGGGGGGTCCGAAGACAGGGAGGGGCTACCGTGCGTCCTGTAAGGAGGAGGAGGCGGAGCTTCTCTGCCACCTGCCCTCGTTGACGATGATAATGGAGCTGGAACCGGAGGAGCTGAGGAGAGATTGCACAGGTGATCAATACCTTCTTGTTCCAAGGAGAACTGTGATTGGCTGAAACCAGGAAGCAGAGGATGACGTCATGTTGGGAAAAGTATATTTCACCAACACTCACCTGCTCCCCTGCTCGGCGGCTCTCTGACGGGAGGAGGCGGCCTGTTGGCTCCGTGCTGGGATGGTGTGGGTGACGCAGGAGGAGGCGGAGGGGCTGGACCTCTAGTGGGGGTGTGGCCTCCCGGTGACGGAGCGGGCCTCTTGTTGCTCAGCGAGTTGTGTCGCTGGGGCAGCTCGGGCGCCACCTCGCCACCCCCCGTTGGACCGTTAATGCGGTACGGTGGAGGAGGCGGGGCCAGAGAGGAGCTGGAGGGGTTTCCTCCAGACGTGGGAGGACGTCTGCTGTTGCTAGGAGACGGAGGAGGTTTTGTGGGTAGAGGCGGGGTATTGTTAGGTGTTGGTGGGAGGGGTTTCTCCCTGTTGTAGGAGGATGGAGGGGAGGGGGCATTACCACGGCGCGAGAGGGGAGGAGGAGGGGGAGGAGGAGCGGAGGAAGAGTGTTTCATGCCAGTGGAGGGTGAGGAGGCTGCGGAGGAAGGGCAGGAGGGGGAGGGAGAGGAGGAGAGGTTGGGGAGCGAAGGACGCTGAGATCGAGAGGTCTCCATTGGTGACAACGCCTGAG
Organism: Girardinichthys multiradiatus; assembly: GCF_021462225.1. Classification (NCBI taxonomy): domain Eukaryota; kingdom Metazoa; phylum Chordata; class Actinopteri; order Cyprinodontiformes; family Goodeidae; genus Girardinichthys; species Girardinichthys multiradiatus. Next base: position 40,600,722 of record NC_061818.1, on the reverse strand, counting down.
GGGAGGGGCTCTCTGTGTTGTCATGCCGATGGCTTGGAGGGCGGGGTGCTGCAGGACGAGCCGAAGGAGAACGTCCCGAGGAGGAGTCTGTTTACAAAAAAAACAAAACCGTAACGGTGGATTACAAGAAATACACAAACATGTTCCCACATCTTCACATTCTGTCTGATTGCTGCTGTAAAGGATTTCATGTGACAAACACAAAGTATTAAGTGGAAGGAAAACGATTCGTGGCTTTCAAAAATAATTATAGTGATCTGAAAAGTGTGGCATGCACATAAATAACGTCCAGTCCCACCAGCTGCCTTCAGAAGAAGTCCTGTTTGCAGTTTGGCATAAGCCTGTAGGAGATGTGGAGAACGCATCCAGAGGTTGTCCTGGTCTGATGGCCCCAGAATCAAACTATCTGGCCTATTAGCAAAACTTTACTGCATTTCACCCTGAACACACCAACTCTACAGAGAAACATGGCGGTGGCAGCATCATGCTACGCCAAAACAAATTCCTTGTATGTCCAAAAACGTACTTGGCAATAAAGCTTTTCTGATTCTGATTCTGTAGGGTGATTTTCTTCAGCAGGAACAGGAATCCAGGACAATCCTGGAAGAAAACCTGTTAGAGGCTGCAGAATACCTGAGACTAGGTTGGAGGTTGACCTTCTAGCAGGACAACCAAACTAAAAATACAGCCGGATATACAATGGATGGTTTAGATCAAAGGACATTAATGTGTTGAATGGCCTAAACAAAGCTCAGACCTAAATGTAACTAAGAATCTGTGAGAAGACTTTAAGACTGATGTTCTACATCCAATCTGACAGAGCTTGAGATGTTTTACACAAAATAATTCAGTCTGTAGATGTTCAAACCTGGTGGAGATAAACCCCAAAAGACCTGCAGCCAGAGGTGTCTTGACTCAGGGGGTTGAACATAAACGCACGCCACACTTTCCAGGTGTGTAAAATTACAAATCATCTTCCTTCTACTTCAGTTATGCACTTCTTCATGCTGGTCTACATCACAAAATCATAATGACATGGAAACGTTCACGCAGGGAGAATGTTCCTGCAGATAAATGGGAGCTCCTGACCTCCGACTGGCTTCAGTTTGGGAACTCCGCCTGTGAACAGGCCTCCGATTGGAGGAGCAGAACCTGACGGACTTCCTGCTGTGCTGCCATTGGCTCCTGTGGCTGCTCCACCTCCTTTGGGCTCTGAGGACCACAACCATTGGACAGGTGAGTACAGGCTGAGGGTATGATGTCACCGCTGTCCTCTACAATGAGTTAGTGTGAGGTGGGATGCATGTAAGGACAGGTAACTATGTCAGACACTGAGGTGGGATGAGGTGGAATGAAGTGATGTGGAGTGAGACGGTAAATTAAGGTGTTTACGCTCCCACGCAGCTCCGATGACATCATCGTCAGCACAACAAACAGTCAGAAACATGTTAATAATCAATGAAATCACAGGTGATCAGGAGTGCACACTTCATCACTATGTAATAACCAGTTTCTCTTTCATTTCAAAGATGTTTCTTTTCTGATCGTCCATTTTAGTTCTTTTAATTTGGTTAAAAACAGATCATGTAAACATTTTGCACAAGTCCGGATTCTCAAAAACAGAACTTTCTACATTTACTAAAACTAAACACAAAACATGCTGAAGTAAAAAGATTCTTTTAACTCAGATTTCTGAGTCTGTTCTGTTTCATGCAGTCAAGATGTGGAGTCTGCCGTCCACCCCGGTGTCCTCCACAGCAGGTGAGGAGGAGACAGATTAAACTGTCAAACATGTGGAAGCTGCCTCAGTTTTCCCCTGAAACAATTTACTGAGGTTTTCCTCCAACAGTGCGTTCCTGAATCATCTGATGAGCTGAAGTGATGCGACACTGAAGCAGACAGCAGACGTTTAACAAACAGCAGCTGCAGGAAGTTGCAGCGTCTGTTTAAGCAGCCGCACCATCACCTGTCCACCTGCTTCACACATACACACACCTGCCTGCAGCCTGACAGCACGTCAGCTGGTTGATGCAAACTCGGCAGCTACAGGGAGAGCAGACATGTCAAACAAAACAGGAATGGATCAGATGAGGAAAAAAAACAGGAGGACATGGGACAGCTACATCCTGCGTTCAACGTCTCATCGCATGTCAGCTGTGACCACCCCCAGGAACCAGGGGCCTCATGTATAAGTGCTGCTCATGCACAAACCCATGTTGTTGGTTGTTTTCCACCCAAGAGATCAGATGGATCAACCAACTGTGGAGATGTCCACAGGCCCACGGCAGCTTTGTGACCAGTACACCTGGTTCTACGGTTAGAGGCTCATTGGTGACACCTAGAAGGTATTCTACGGTCCCTGTCAGAGGCATGATGACAAATTAATGCACTCACAACATTTAAAATGACATAAGTGGACATTAGAGCAAGTGGCTTTATTGACTTTAATATTACTGGATATTGCAAATGTCACAGCGTGACCAGAGCGCCTAGTTAGAGACCGAGGGGATTTTCTGGCTCAAGGTGATGACTTCAACTTTCCAAGAGCAATCCTGTTGGAACTGTGCTTGGGTCTGTACCCATACAGCTGCTGACCAGTTCTTATATGAACAGGAACATTTCAGTGAAGGTGGCAGACCAATCAGGACAGCCTGGGAGGATTCTGCCTGTAAATAAGTCAACATTAAAGCACAATCTGCAGAGAGAACCAGTTATCTGATGCAATTAAATAAAAAATGAAAAAGATTCAAAAGCACCATCACAGGATGAAGATGTTTTCATCATCATTCAATCAACGTAAAAAAAAATAAATCTATCACTATGTTGGCTCATCCATTTTGGTCGCACATTTTGACATGCGCAGCTCTATGGAGGTAAATGTGTCTCACTATTATTCAATCAAACAAAAAACTAATCTCAATCAAAAACATAAATTGTGGTCAAACATGAACATCCTGGGCGGGGCCTAAAGATGAACGCTGTAAGACGTTTCCCTATTGGTTAGCGCTGACTAAAGCCGCAGACTCTGATCCCCCGCATCTCTGAACTTCTGGTCGAACTGCAGGGCTTGCAGCGTCGCTTCAGTGAGGAGACATCAACTCTACAGAAGAAAACTGAGCCGACAGTCAGAAATACGCGGTGACGTCAGCCGACACCAGCTCTGTCTTAAAGATTAGCGTCACGCATACAAGGTGCTTTACGGTAATGGAGTAGAAAGGATCCGATCCTGGCAACGGTTGAGAATATAAGAGGAAAACAGAAAAATAATCTACAGAACATTTATATTAATTACATTTTTACAACTTTCACATTCATGTTTTATGTAAAAGAATAAATATTTAATATTTTACTGTACAGTTTTGGAGAAATATCTTGTCAAAATACCTCAAAATGCTCAACCATTATATGCATTTGTCCCACTTTCAGGAATTTATTTCTCCAAAACCATGAGAGGTGAAAACACAATCTCTTCAGATTATATTAGAGGGTCATCTATATTATAACCAGATTATAACCAATATTTCATAATTTCACTGTAAAGGTTTGGAGAAATACACAACTATGGTTTTGGAGAAATAAATTCCTGAAAGTGGGACAAATGCATATAATGGTTGAGCATTTTGAGGTATTTTGACAAGATATTTCTCCAAAACTGTACAGTAAAATATTAAATATTTATTCTTTTACATAAAACATGAATGTGAAAGTTGTAAAAATGTAATTAATATAAATGTTCTGTAGGTTACTTTTCTGTTTTCCTCTTATTTTCTCAACCGTTGCCAGGATCGGCGTCCTTTCTGCTCCATTACCGTAAAGCACCTTGTATGCGTGACGCTAATCTTTAAGAGAGAGCTGGTGTCGGCTGACGTCACCGCGTATTTCTGACTGTCGGCTCACTTGACCGCAGTTTTCTTCTGTAGAGTTGATGTCTCCTCACTGAAGCGACGCTGCAAGCCCTGCAGTTCGACCAGAAGTTCAGAGATGCGGGGGATCAGAGTCTGCGGCTTTAGTCAGCGCTAACCAATAGGGAAACGTCTTACAGCGTTCGTCTTTAGGCCCCGCCCAGGATGTTCATGTTTCCAGAACTCAAACTTTTTTGAGTTCAACCAAAAACAGAGAGCGTCAAAACCAAAAAAGCGAGACTCGTAACCAAAGATTTTTGACATGTGCAAATAAAAGTTTATGTTTTGCAAATAACTTTTTTCTCTTCATGAGAAAAAAATCATTTTAATCAAAAAAAGTTTTGTCAAACAATTTTTTTCCTCCCCAAAATAAAATATTCCATTAAAAAAAAATTGTTACAACTCTGATAGTTTTGATCACAACTTAATATATTTTGATTGAGATTTTTTTTTGATTGAATAATATTGAGACAAATTTACCTCCATACAGCTCCACAGACGTCGCAGCTCTGACCTCACCGAGAGCATAAACCGGCTGAGATGGAGAGTTTCGTGGCCATTTCCCGCGTGTCTCACAGGACAGTGCTAAGGAGGCGCATATCGTTTTTTTTTCTTAATTTGATCACGGATGCGTGGAAATCTTGATGAATATTAATTAATCAATAATCAATCATTACATAATTGGCATCCCTGGGTGGGCATTATTATGAACAGCTTGCACTGTACATAAATGCGAATGAATAAACCACAACAGCACATTATTGCTGCACCAATTGATTAGCTTAAAACCAGCTGCCACTGGTCACAAGAGGACACAAAACATCAGAGTTCTAACATCAGATGCCACTGATTATATTTAAGAGAACATTATAACTCGTGACACTCCAGGAGTTCACAATTTTAGACTTTCATCAAAATTAATAACTCCAATATCTCTGTGCTAGTACCAATCAACTCTGCTACAAAGGCAAAATTTTAGATGTTCTGACTCTGGTTTCTTCTGTGTAAGCAATGACTTGAGACTTGGTTTAACTTAAGTTAACCTCACTGTCCAGAGAGTTGCTGCACATCTGTATCCAGAGGCTGTGTTTTATGTAAGACCACAATCTGAAACTGAATTAACATTTGCAGTTAATTTTAGGATCTGACCTAGGATTTTTGATGCATGTATCCATTCAGTAACTTTATAGTTTTGTTTTATGTTTTGAAAGAACAGGATGTATTGCCATATTAAATCCAAAAATTTTATCTAATCCACCCTGCCATAAAGGGGGGTGAACCAAAAACCAAATTGCAATTATTACCCATGGGAGGTGTAGCATTTTTCTTTTTCCTTTGCATTTTTAAACAAATTCCATTAAAGGTTAAGAGTAGTGTCTAATCACTAGTTCCTCCCAAGAAAGGTGAAAAAAATGTATGCTAAAATCACAAATATCCTTAGAGAAAGGAGTAGCATTGTAATACTTGGAGCATAGTGTTGTCACAAGTCACAGGTTGAATGATCAACTTGTGCACCCATTTTACAGTCATACAAATGTTTCCAATATATGTATAGTCAAAGATACATATATAGCTGGACATACATTTGTTAGATGTTGTTGCTTTTAGCAATTTTTCATAACTTTGTTGTTTTGGAGTTTCTGCCAGAATGAAGAATCAAAGTCTATTATGAATTCAGCAGACATGGAGATGCAGAAGGTTGTTGTTGCTGATCTCATCCGTTTGTCTCCAGATGAACGGGATGCTATAAATCAGTTTGACCTTTCTGCATGTGATAAAAGGATTAAAGAATTACTTGACCTAATTGAAAATCCAACTAGAGAGAATCTGATTTAAGATGTTCTTTGTCAGCTTACCTTGTTGTATCAGCAGAAATCCCAACTGGAAGCTAAAAGATATCTTCAGTTACAGACTGGCCATCAGATGGCTCTTCAAAGAGAAAATGCTGTAAAGCTTGAGCTCTCAAAAGTTGAGAGGACCAAGAAAGCTGAAGCAAAGTTAGAAGACCTGAAGGCAGATGAGCTCAAGAAAGCTTCATCCCAAAAGCAGGAACAGACCCTCACCTCTCAGGTACCCGATTTGCATTTTCACTCACAGCAGCCACAGCAGGGGGCAGACTCAGACAGCAGACATGCAGCACCTACAGAGTCGCCCCTTTCTAAACTTAGTCAAAGTGTTCAACTTACTTCCACAGACCTTAACAGAAATGGTGGAAGTCAGATGGTCTCCAGTGGTGTCCTGCCAAATCCCATTGCAGTGAACAACCACCAAGATGACCGAGTGCGGGACTCAGCGTGCACAAGTGATCCAACTAGGTGGAAGGAGCACCCTTCTGGCCTGATCGGCATCCCTCTCCCTTCTGACTCTATGTCGACCCCTAGGGGCCAAGAGAGAAGCACATGGTTCTCAGGTGACTCAATCCAACCTGACCGACCACCACTTGCACGAGTCCATTCATTAGGAAGCTCTCATTTAAATCATGAGAAAACCTGTTTTCTCCCACCATTTCATGAACCTAACCAGCATGACTTCTCAGATGGACGTGGTCCACCTTGGTAGCATGGTGTCCGTTTTAAGCAGCTTGAATTCTTTGCTAAGGACATAGAAGGTTTTGATCCAGGTAGCCAGGAGTCAAATATTGATGCTTACCTGTTTGAGGTTGAACATTGTCTTCTTGACTTGCGTTTTCCTTCTGATCGTGAGAAGCTGAGACTTATTTGGAAAACAACAGCTAAGAATATTCATGTGTTCATAAAAACTCTTCCTCCAGAAATTAGTGACAGTTATCCATCTCTCTGCCAGGCTCTTAGAGAAGAGTACTATGTTTACAGAGATGAAGCCGCTGCCACTATTAATGCTTTGACTGTTCTGCAAAAACAGGATGAACCTCCTAGAGAATATTTCTGCCGTTTGAAGACGACTTATTATCAGGGATGTTATGCTCCAGGTCTTGAAGAAGACCACACGTTTAAGTCTTTGTTTCTTCACAACCTCCATGTTAGCATGCAGTATGATGTGACTATGCATTGCATAACAGAGAATCTCTCTATGCAGGAGACTCGTAGATATGCTCAGCTTGTGTGGGAAACACGTGTTCATTCAGACAGAGCAGGAAAAGGCAAAGTTAGAGTGTTAAACATTCAAACTGAGAACAGGCCTAAGAAGAAGCACAAAGTAAGTCCCCAAGTGATGCAACAGAACCAGGGGGGTGGTAACTGGCATCAGCCAAAAGACAAGCCACCAGTTAAAAGACAAACACCTTTTCACAGTGCAACATTGAACTGTAAGGTTGGTGGTAAAGACTGGAGCCACTCCAAAGATGTCATCATAAAAGGAGGAGTTTGAGATGATCTACAGGTGTGTTATAACTGAGGCGTTCCTAAAAGACATGGCAAGCCGTTGCAGTCCAGAATCAACCCTGTAAAATCTATCAAACAAGGTATGAAGATGGTAAATAATTTCCAACACCCTATATTCTGTTTTAATCTTTTTCTTTCTTATGGTTTTGAACTTGAGAAATTAAGGTTTTAAAAGCAGTATTATTATGGTGTGAAAATTATTACATGACTTTTGTTTCTTTTCTCTTTAAAACATTTTATTAGTATTAGTCTCTGCCCAATCTTGCCTCACTCCTGTCCAAACACTAACCTCTGAACCAAAATGAACTGTTGAACTCTGCCTACCTACAGGAACCCAGTGACTCTTTTCTCATGGCTGAGGACTGATGTTTAGCCCCAAAGACTGTGAACTTCATCCCATTCTTCAGAACTAAAGGGGGGATGTTGGGACCCACAGCCATGGGTTACAACAGGAAATGCGGTACGGACTTTTCTGGAACTTTCAAAATAAATTGCATTAACCTACTTCCGACACAACTTAGGAATTGGGGGTAACAGCGGACTTCCCATGATGCCACTGCCCCCATAAAACCCCCACCTTTCCAATGGTTCTTTCACTTCCACGCCATTGATCATCGGGACAGGAGGGGACACAGCGCTAATGTCTCTTTGCTGGCAAAAAGACAAACTCTTCAAACTGGATCCAAGGGTGTCATAAGATCACGCGATCATATGCACAAGTTAAGTACTGATGAATTACTGTTGAAAGAATCCGGTATTCATTCATAAAAAGGGGTAAATTAAGGTATAAGCCTGACTTGACTTTCTCTCTCTGAGGGCTGCAGAAACAAACTGTGTTCCAGAGAAGTCCCCAGTAGAGACGCTGTCTCTACAAAGAGTGGAGCGGTTTTCCCGGTCTGAAAGGACGACAACAGGAGCCGCATCCCGTGGTAACGTGCAGTGTTGTCAGCGGACAGAACGGGCCGCCCAGCCACTGCTCCGGAGGTTAGCTGGAAGCTAACACTTTGTTCACAGAGCTTTCTTCAAACTTCATTGTCGCCCGGACAACTCCTCCTCAACACAATTCAAACGAAGTTAGGATTTGGGCAGAGAGATTTAGGATGAAATGATCTAAACATTTTAACCCTTTTATTAACGGTATTTTTAAAGACGTGAGTTTGATTCTGGTGCTAAGCTATTAGCTTCTTTTGTTAGCTCAACTGCTAACAGCTAAGAACACGTGTTGCTACTAAAGAATATTTAACAAAAAGGTTGTTAGTTTTCAAGCTAGTGAATAATACTCCCTAAACATTATTTTACTAAATTTGATAACTAAGTAAACACCATTAAGCCCCATTTCTCCAGAAAGATTTGGCTCTTTTCCAAAATATTCTCTTAATAATATTTCTTTAAATATTATTTTAATAAATAAAGACATCTAATGAGACCCCGTTGAGAATTAGTCATCCAGGAGGTTGGTTTTATTCAGCAGATCATTATTTAAAACATTATTTTATTAAAATAATATTTTATCTGTTCTTGCATTGTGAATGGTTGTCTAAATGTTGCTGATTATTTTCTAAGTTGGTTCCAAGACTAACTTAACTTCATTTCCAGATTCTTCAAGATAATCCTTGGTTCTCAAACATAAACATTGCATGGTAATGTTGCATCACTCTTTTTGGTTATAATTTCCAATAATCTTTAATCAACTTGTTTATATTGTACATAACCCATTAGTCTTCATTATTCTTTCATTCTGCTTGGTAGTTTAGTTGGATTGTTTTAGCAAAGTAAAGAGTTTGTTAATTGAAATATGTCTGACTTTGAGTTGACTTATTTTTGTTAATAAATTCTTGTATTTTAAGAAATTGTGTGAATTTATTCCATATATGTGCAGAGTTTATGCTGTTCAATAATGTCAGAGCTCGTCTCACACCTTTCTATTTTGTTCTAATACCATCACCTTACTGGGCTGGTATTCACAGGACAATCCTTAACAGACCCAAATATTATTTGATAACATATTAATATTAAATATTAAATAATATTCTCAGATTCATAGTCACAATAACTAACGAACATGTGATTTTCTCGATTAATTCATTACTTGTAATTAACAACCTGGCTGGAAGCAGAATAAAATCCAGCACTGGGGATTCTGGTTTCTTGCTAAGGAAATTCGTTTAATTCTACCAATAGTAGCCAGCCTGATGTAAACTGAACCCTTGCGCCTCAACATCATCTCGTCTTCACAACCTCATTACTAGTCAGTGGTTAAAGTGAGCAACTTCCTGTTTGTTTGCTGGTTCAACTCCAGTTTGAGAACATTCCATCAAGCTGCTGAGTGCCTTTATGAGAATAAACATCCATAAAATTCAACATGCCTCAGCATCTCTCATAGCACTTCTACTGTTCTTTAAAATAACTTTGCTGTGTGTAAACAGGAACATTGCCAGGTGAAAGTGTGAGTTTGTACCTAAAGTCCAACTTCACGCAGAGAAAGTTTATAGACACATCTACCTTGTTTACTGTAGCAGTGTCTCCACCTGTCTCTTCTTGCCACATGTGAACATGAATCTCCAGCTAAAACAATCAACATGCAGGGCATATTTACATGTAACTGCATATTTAGGTTGGGGTCTGTGAAGGGAGGGGTCTGGCAGTCCACCAGGTGCACCTGATGGCCTGCCCGAAGGTGAAAGATAGATCAATGCGAACGTAGAGCTTCATTAATCTGAGTTTGTTTGTGCGTATGTTTCAGCAGGAAATCCACGCTGCTCTTGGTACAGGAGACCCCAGGTGTGTAGATCTGGTTACCTTGGTAACAAACTGGTTTGTTTAAAGCCCCGATAGCTCCCGACTTGGTTATGTTTCAGTCTGATCATATGATCAACAACACTTTATTGACGCAAGAATGTGATGTAGACCAAAGCTGAGGATGTCCTCACTTTTGATCTGCTGTTCCTGTTCCTAAAGGCAACACCCTCTGCGCTTTGATTGGCTGTAGGAGGTTACTGGGGAGAAAAGTTTTACTTTGAGTGGTTCAACATTCAGCCTCGGTGCCGCTGACTGACATGAGGTAATGTGTCATTAGGTCAGCTGACCCCTGTTCTATGTAATGTTTGTGGACAGGGACCTTAGCAGCTGATTAAACCTGAACACAGCCTCCTGCAGCCGGCCTAAACTATCTCAGAACACAGAGGTCTTACTGTTGAGGGACGAAGAGGAGCTCGGTTCTCCTGCCTTCTTCTTGGCCTCCTCAGACAGCGCCCCCTGCTGTTTGGGCTGGGTCTGGCTTAGGTACTGGTATAAGCGAATGTATGGGTGCTCTGTGGGAGGTGTTTGGCTCTTTGGTGTTTGAGTCTTACTGTCGAGCAGAGGAGCGCTGCGGTCATTCACCACCGCCACCTTCCTCAGGTTAGTGCCTTTACAGATGTCCGACAACAGGGCGCCGCGACCTTTGACCTCCTCCCTGCTCAGCTTGGGAGGGGTAGTGTTGGCCTGAGGGAGGAGGAGACACATTCAGTCTGTAGGCTGCTGTGATGACATCTGTAACAGTGCTGCTGTTCAGTGGCCCTTTGGTGTTTTTAACTGAACCTTAAACTTTACATCTTGTTGTATGAAGCACAAAAACAGGAGGCCCTGAACGCCTCAGCTGTCCAAACACTAATCCATCCATGTAGAAGAGGTAGGAGAGCAGGAAGGCAAAGAGGTGCAAACAGAAAGAGCACAAGGAGAAGAAGATCGTGATCATCAAAAACCTCACCTGACTGAAGGTGGGGGGAGGAGGAGGGGGAGGGATGGGCATCCTGCTGCTGACAACACCTGATCTCCTGAACCCTGGGACACAACAAACATTTCTGATTCATCAGGAGAACCTGAACCCAACCATCCAGCAGTGAAATCCACATAAAGTGATAATTTAACAATCAAACAAATAGAGTAAATAAAACAACACTTCTAAAAATCTAAAAGAAAAGATCATAAAAAAATCAATCCGTTTTGAATAGTAAGATTTTTCTTTTCCTGAAATAAACTGTAAAGAGACTCAGACTAGGATGGGAAAAGGAACACAGCTTCAGACCACTGCTAAAAAACTAAATGACAACAGTTAACGCAGTTAACATAAACTCATGGATGTTAGTGTAACCGTCTGAATCCACAGTCATATTCATTATTGTAATAATTAAATGCTGTGTTTCTGGCTTAGAATAGGATTTCGGTTTCTTCCTAGTTCTCTAATCTGCAGACAGCTCTGTTGTTGGATCCATCAGAACCTTAAGATCTTACAGCTCTTTCCAGGACACGTCCCACCAGCACCAGTTGAGAAATCCTCAGGCTTTCGTCTATCTTCAATCCAGAACCCAGTGGATGAACATTAGAACCTGCTAACTGTAGTTCTGTCCAGAACTGAACTCACTTGTAGACTGAACAGATGAATCGATAGTCTGGATTCTTCATGATTCAGTGGGTAAATGAACCTGTTTGCAGTTATTTTGTTCCAACTAACCCATATCCAAGCAGAACCAGATCTAAAAACAGAGTCCCAAAATTGATCAGCCCTCTGCATGATCCACTTAGTGTTTATGAAATCCGTTTTATGAACCGAAGATTATAAAAACCGGGGAATAAAGACTCTTTCAGCACCTGTACCATGTGAAACCGGGTCTGCAAACCTGCATACGAATGTGTGATAAAATAGAAATCAGCTTTTTTTGTGATCAATTAACCCCGTTAGCATGAGGCTAACATGGGCCTTGATCTCTACAAGAAGCTAGGCTAACAGATTAACATCAACGAAGAGCTTGCATTAAAACTGCAATAAAAAAGACTCCTATCTGGATCCAAACCCACCAGAACCCCCAACAGCTCGCTTCAAAGACTCCCGAAGCCTTTGATCATCACTGTGGGAGGCTAGCTCCGCAGTTAGCTCCGCCTGCTAACAATTATCCCGCCGCATCACCGTCACACACCTGCACAGGTGAAGTTAACTGGTCCTACCTGAGAGCCTTAACGTCTCTACACTGATTAGCTCATCCTCCCAGGTGTGGGTCTGTGGGTTACCTGGCCAAAGCTCGAGCTCGGTCCCGTTCCCGGGAGCTAGGTGAACACCAACACCGTTAGCTTAGAGCTGCAGTCAACACCAGGTCACGTGACGTGCCTGCAGCTGCGTATCGTTAGCCTGCTAGCACCTAGCCTCCTGTCCTATCTCAAATATGACGATGTTATCAGACAAAAGTTATGTTAATATTATATGTATTTATTTCTGCTGCAGCTGTTCATACATTTTTTACATTTAAATCGTTTTTGCTTTTATTTTAATTTTGTTTTTCAGCTGTTTTTTTATTTCATGGTATTTCTTTTCTTTTCTGCAGTCCTTGTTTTGTCAAGATATACGTTTTCTTTTTATTTTATTTTTTCTGTTGAATCTGCTATTTCTGCTCCAGCTGCAACATGGATTGATTTCTACTTTTTAAATGTTTTTTTTCTCATCGCTTTCTCCAACATTCATTGGGGATACCAGATGTTAGTAGTTAAGACCCTTATATATTATCCAGAATAGCCTAAATTGGAGCAATATGTTAACCATGATTATTTACAAACTCTCTTTATATTGACATATGGTTCTCAGGATCCACAAACAGGACAAACTGGGGAAGCTTTCCTGATTCAGCAATGCAATGTAGCAGTAACATCCAGAACGACTGTTCATATACCTGAATATAGAACAAAACCTATGGTAGTGCTAGAGTAGATGAATAGAAATAATATAACAGTGGCTTCTGTCAGCTTTTCAGTTATTTAAACTCATCATGCAGACAATATATTTTATGGAAAATGTTACAGATAATCTCCAGATAAACACAATATTTTAACCACACAATCACTAAAAGCCAACACAATACAAACAAAAATCGTATGATTATTCAGAACAAGACTTTTGGACTCGTTTTGGGTTGATATGGTATGGCAAGGATATTGGGACATCAATGTTAATGAAAGCACCTTTATAATATTCCAAATTGTGTTGGTAAAAGACAAAAATGGGCTAGGAATAGGAAACTATAAAAGGACAGAGGATTGAACAACACACTTTAGAAAACAGGTAAACATCCAATCAGGCTTTGTTCTTATTACAAACAACTAAAAGGTTTAAAGGCATCACTGAAGTGTAAGAAACATATTGAAATAAATATAAAAAGAGATGAAGAAGGACTTTACTCCATACTATTTACTGGTAAGCATCTTGCACATTATCTAAAACCTACTCGTTAACCACAAAAGATTGGTGTGTGGTATAGTAGGCTTGAACTGTTTATCTTATCCAGGAGGTGGCGCTAACACACCTCCACGCTTGTTGCTAGAGAACATCAACAGAAGAAGAAGCGCGGAGATTTGAAAACAAAAATGGCGGATATTCGAGGGTAAGTTTCCTCAGAAAGATTTAAAATTCTTTCAGCTTTTTGTTAAAACATTTAAATTTCAGGAGTTTTAACTTTCAGGCATAAAAAATATGACCCATAAAATGAGCGGAAACATTAAAAACATACATTTTATCACCCACAGTTTGGCTCTGTCTGAAACTGTTAGCAATTTATCTGTTTGTTGGCCAGAATTCTGCAGCGCTGTGATCCGGATCTGTTGGAGCCCGGCGGGGAATCCGAACCGGACTGTGCGGAAGCGGCAGGAATGGTTAATTTCCTCACGGTCTGTAACTGATGTTTTCTGTTTCAATCATTCACGGGCAATTATCCCGAACCGTGATCCTCAGAACCGGCTGCCCGACATGTTTGAGGTGTTTCCCCGCTGCTGCACACCTGATTTAAATCAATGGCCGATTAACGGCCTGTTGCCCTGGTGGCAGCTGAGGAGGTGATGAGTCAGTTGGCCTGGAGCAGGAACTCCTCTAAAACATGCAGGACGGTGGGTCCCGAGTCCTGAATAATCGTTAATAAATTGTCAAAAATACAAACGTGTGTGTATATAGGAGAGACGACGTGTGCAGAAGGTTCTGTGGCGTCAGCTGTTTGTTCTAGACTCCATGATGTCCTTACTGGAGGGTCTGACGTCTGCCCAGCAACTGATGACACAACCCTGTCCCCCGCAGCCAGGTATACACACACACACACACACACACACACACGATCACTTTGACTTGTCTGACTGTTGGACATCTTCAGATCTGTTTGCAGAAAAAAGTTGAACAAAAGAAAACCTGGAGCTCTTTATGCTTTGGTATCTTCACTGTTAGACGTTTTTAAAGAAGGAATGAGAATCTGACACAGTTTTCCTGGATCATGTTGCTGCCTGAAATGCAGATATTAAAAGACATGAAGAGATTAAACAGGAAACATGAAAGATAAATCAAAGCAAACAGAGTTCTTCTGATATTAATAAAGATCATGTTTACCTACAGCTCTAACAGGGTGGTCAGAACAGGGAACAGATGTGTGTGTTTACCACTCTGTGTGTGTGTGTGTGTCAGAGGGTGGGGCTCACAGCAGGTGGAAGGCTCTGAAGGCGGAGAACAGGTCAGGAATGGAGAAGACGGAGACATTGCTCATGTCCCTACAGGAACGAGTCCAACAGATCAATAACAGAAGACACAGACTTACACAGCTGGTTCAGCAGCTCCATAGCAAGGTTGGACCTTCTCTCACACACTCACAAACTTAGTGTAGAGCATTCTCATCTCTTGTTTTCTCACCTTATCTTCTCCTGACTTCTGACCTCTTTGTCTCCTCTCTCCTCCTCACCCAATATCCTCTCCTTGTGTCCTAGTCCTCTCCACTCTTGTTTTTTTTTTTCCTCATCTCCTCTCTTTGTTTCCTGACCTTGTTTCCCCTTATCTCCTTTCCTCACCTTCTCATACTTATCTCCTTACCTCCTTCTCTTTTCACCTCACCTCCTCCAGCGCCAGGAGCAGGAACAGCTCACGGTGTCACTGCTGAAGGCCCAGAATGCTTTGCGGTCATGTGATCACCAGTTGAGGCAGCTGAAGGCGGAGTCAGAGGCAGCACTTAGTCAGCTGATCTCATGGCAGCGGATTAGAGACACGTGAGTGCGGACAAGTCACATGACCACCGAAGTTACACGCTCTGATTGGCTGGTAACTCTTCTTTATGTCCTGTCAGGCTGCAGGAACATGTTGGCGCCATGCAGGAAGTCATGCAGATCAAACTTATCTCCTTCAACCAGTCAGAGGTGCTTGTAGAGATCAGGCCACGCCTCTCTTCCAATTCTTCGGCCAGTGAGCTAGAGCCGCTGAGGCTGTCGATCACCTGCTGCCATGACGACAGATTCATCCTGCGAATAACGAATTCTGACCAGCAGCAGCAGGTTAGACCTTTAAAAGGAAACGTTTCCTGCAGACATTTTTACATTTCGGTGAATTTTTCGTCATGTTTAAACGTCTGAAAACCTGGGGGCTGATGTCACTTCCTGTTCATGTGATCAGATCATTGTTTACCTGAGAGGAAATGCCTGCCTTCTGAATGTCTCCACAGGTGAATGAGGAGCTGGCTGGCCTGGCGGGGGACTCCAGTTCGGGCTGCTGGACCGAGCTGAGCGCCTCCCTGGTGGAGGTGTTGCAGTACTACATGGGTCAGGTTGAGCTGCTGTGCGAGATCCGGTCCCTGAGATCCAGGTGAGGCCGTGGAAGTCATTCTGGGATGATCAGAGAATGATGGTTCTGATCAGTTTAAAGGTCTAATTTAGAACTGCCTCCTCATAGTAATTCATCTGCATTGCAGGTTTGCCATTGACTGGTGCCCTGCTCAGCGACTGCTGATCTACTTGAAGTCTGCGTCACTGGTGTGTCACCTGGAAGTGGAGGAGGGGTACCCGAGTGGCGGGAGAACTCGGCTGTGCTCAGTGCGGCGGGACGGACAACCCATTAACATGTCGGGACTAAAGGTAACAAGTTTAAGGCCTTGATCACCACAGAGCCAAGCTTCCTTAGCATTTGCTTGGCTCCTCACTGAGCCATCAGGAGCTTCCATGTGGTGTCCAACCAGAATCTGTTCCTCCTTTAGGAAAAAGCTGTGGACAACCTTTTGTTTTTGTACTAACAGCTCCCACCTCCAGCTATCTCCAACGACCTGCTTCTAGAAAATGTTCTGAGTTTTCAGTTTATTTTAACAGCTCTAACATTTAGAGCAAGTTTCCAGATAAGGTGGTTTGTTTCCCGATTTCAGAGGGTTCCAACATATTTCTTCACATTATCAGAAGATAAAGTGAGTTAGAATAGAGATGATTAATATAAACTGACCAGGTTTTCTCTGTTTTTCTCTCAGCCTCATAAAGCTGAGCTCTCTCTGACCGAGTGGCTGGTTTTCCTCTGCAGCAGTCCACTCATCTGAAGACACTTCGTTCTCTCCTCCTCTTCCTCCTTCATCCGAGCAGCAGATGTCCTTCTGTCACCTGCTTTCATCTCATCATTTAATCAACATGTTCTTTTGTTGCTCCGGTGTGTTTCTTAGCTGTTGGTGTGTTTTCCGCTGGTTCTATGTGTTATTTTGATATCATAAAATAAACTGATTTTAACGCAATGACTGCTTCATTTTCACATGTCTGAATATTTTTAGATTTTAGAATATGGACACTTGGACACCCCTTCTCATTCAGTGGTTTGTCTTTATTTTTATTCCTACCTCTGGGAACTATGTCCAGACTGTTGGGAAACCAGTCCAGGTGACTGACCACCTCATGAAGCTCATCGGGAGAATGCAGAGATTGAGAAAATCGAAAGGGGCTTTTCTGGAGAATATAAAATATGTTTTCAGTTATTTCACAATGTTTTGTTTGCTGCATAATTCCATATTTGATAGTCTCAATGTCTTCATTGTGGTTCTACATTGCAGAAAGGTAATTCTGACAAAACACAAACTGTAATTTACAAAAGAAAGTCATTAATATGCTTTTATGTTAATTTACTGAAAACTAAAAGTTCATCTGGTGCTTTTATTTTGTAAAGCTGCCTCCAGGGGTTGCTGTTTGCCACCCCAGCAGCTCACCTGTCAGAAAACACACACTGTGTGTTTCCACGTTTCAACATGTGAGGCTGATTCTTCTTACAACTGTTCCTTCTGATGTGATGATGCAGCCATGGAGTCATACGCTTATGAGACAAATTATTAATTTCATGTTTTTGATTCAATTGAAATTAAATCTATACTCTTATATTGAAAGTAAACAGTGTGAGTTCATGTTCTGCTGAAGCTCTCTTAAATCTGGGAATAATCTTTCTATCTCTGGACTTACGGATTTATAACCCTTCCCAGATTGCTGGGCACCAACAGTTGCTTCCCTAAGGTCACCGCTGATATCATCCTGGCATTGGGTTAAAACACATCAGAACCTGAACGTTTTCATTAAGTTGACCTGGTGTGACCCTGTCAGTTTAACCCTGAACAGAAAATGCTTTCAAAGTTATATAAGAGTTCAGTTTTCAGCAGGAAACTAAGTGAAACTGGAAGACAGCTTAGCTTTCTGGCCCCTCATTGGTTGGATTCATTTAAACCTCAGCATCAGCGTTGACCAATCGGAGCAGAGAGACCTGGCTGAGAAACAAGCAGAAAAGTCCCTGAACTTTATCTGTTTTATATGAGATGCTTTGGTCTTCAGTTGTCTGCACATTTTATTTAATGTGAATTTAAAAAGCAATCTTTGATAATTACATTGTAGACCTCTGTGCCAACATACTTCAACTCTTTTATTTGAAAAAGTTGCATTAAAAATGTTTCACACCACAAATATTTTAATATTTTAATCAATATGTGTTTTTTATTTATTCTAATTAAATTTTTACTTTTATATGTGGGAAACACATTATGCATTTTTAGGGGAATCATAAAAAATGAATAATTATTAGTTTAGCATTTTTGTATCTTTATTACTTTTGTTACCATTTTCTTTGTTTTATTTTATCTTGAGGACTTGATACTTCTTTATATTTTCCTATTTAAATTATGTTTGTAATATGCACTCTTTAGGAAAAAAATATTCTTTGGAATAAACAATGTCGCTATTGTTTATTTTTTACTTAGTTTCTCTTTCTTTAAAACGTAATTTTTTAATTTTACATCATTTTGTGTGTATTTGGAAAGTTTTGAAATGTAAATTTGAAACAATTTTAACAGAATTCCCTGTTGAACATATTTTTATTCATTACAAAAAGAATGAATTAAACTTCTTATTTTTCATATTATTATGTGTTCAAATGTTGAGAGCTGCTCTGGTTTTTAATTGGCTGGTTTAAGCGAGGTGAAAAACAGGAAATGAGCCACAAATCCGTATCTTCAGTGAGAATTTATATTATTACATAAATGGTCAGACTAAAATACAGACATAGGAAGATTTTCTTGAGACAGACACTTTGTGCGCAACTCTTATAATATCAGTATAACTCAGAGGCAGACAAGCAACAACTGGATGCTTGGAGTATTTACAGGTTCTAGGCGGAGGTTCAGCTGAGGTGTTCCTCAGCATCCCGCCGTCTCATTGGTCCATAAAGCTGTCTGTCACAGCTGCCTCTTTTCTCCATTGCCTCAGAGACTGTCAGGAAGAGCTGGACATTTGTCCTGAAGAGCTTTGTGCTGGAAGTTACAATCCAGTCAGACTCTGGATCTGTAGAGCTCATAAATATTCAGAGGGACAAACCTGGTTCCAGATCTGGTGATTCAGATCTAATACTATATCTGTGTACTCAGATGAAGATGTTTGAGGCGTGAGGTGAGCATCTGGATCTGTGTTCTGTTTGCCAAATCTGCAGTCAAGTTCCTGCGAACAAACAAGACAGTTTTGGAAAGCTCAGGATTGTGCTGTTATGCTGTTCCAGCTGCTCCTGTCTCCATGTATCCTGGTTTTCCAAGAGGATATCTGGAGGTTTAACCCAGAGAACCATCAGGGATGATGAAGATTCCATCAGGAAGTGGGAATGTGTCAGAGTGCAAATCTCTCAAGAGTTATTTCCCCTGAAGAGCAGCTGTGTAAGCAGACTCTTATTTTGGCGGGGAGCATGCCTTTGTTACAGTGATGTGATATGTGAGGTCATCAGGGGTCAATGCGAAAGGACAGCAGCTTCTCTGAGTGCATGTTGTTAAGTGTCCGCAGGTCGGGTAGGCGCAGCAGCAGTTTGGTGAACCGCGGTGAGTCCATGTTGGGATGGTCGCTGTTAGGCCCGGTCGACTTGTTAACCAAACAGCGAAACGCTCGAATCAGGTTCTCCTGAAGATGTTCCACAGATGACAGGTTCTCGATCCCGGAGCGATCTGTGAAAGAACAACAAAGACAAAGAACCGGAAGGAGTCACATGTTGGACGTTTAAAGAGTTCAGTTACATCTCTGGAACACTGAGCTCAATATTTTACATATTTTAAACCCAAGAGATCCAAACTTTCTCTCCTCAGATGGAATGAAACTCTTTGGGATGTTCAGGGCAACACGGAAACCACAAAGGTTCAAACTCAAACTAGAAACTGCTTGAACACCAGAGTGACTGTCTCCTGTAAAGTTTTACATCACTATGGACCGAGAGGGGGCTGAAAAATACACCTTCAAGCTGCACTGAAATCTGCAGCTGCCCTCATGGACAAGCCAAACATCCTCAGGAAAAGAGATTGATGTTCAAACAACACAAATATGGAGTTTATGGAGAAAAAATGACAAGACATTTGTTTGGAGGAGTCAATGCGAGGCTTTCGGACGTAAGGACCAACTCTCAAGCATGGTAGTGGCAGCATCGTACTGTGGGCTGTTGACTGCAAGTGATACTGGTGCTTTATAAGTAGTAAAGAAGAAGGACAACCTCCAAGTTCTTTGACTTCACCCCAAGTCAACAACTAAACGGTGGAAACTTGGGACAGAGTTGGGTGTTCCAGTAAACATTGATTCCAAAGACAGAATAACATCACCTATGTTAATGCTCACCTGCAGATACCAGAACCACGGCAGTGAACAGTCCCAGCTCCTCAGCGTTCAGCTTCAGTGAGGCCAGTTTTTGGCTGAAGTCAAACATGGCTGCCAACAAGTCATTCATCCCCATTGCTTGAAGCTCCTCCAAGGAATAGGTGGTGCCAGAGACAAAAGTCACAGTCTGTTCTATCATGTTGAACAATGACGAGAATCGCACCATCAGTACCTGGAGCAAGAGTCAAAGCCCAGTCAATAAAAGTTTAGGTGCCATTTTTGTCTAAATGAAACCAATTTTATGTAGAAAAAAACAGAACAGAGGTTCAGAGTGAGATGTTTGAATTAACTGTGTGGTTTATTCTGACTTCACCATGGACAGAGAAGGAGCTGAACAATAAAGAAGCTCCTGCTTCAAAAATACACCATAATATTGCAGCAAAACACAACAGAATGACTCCATTTACACCCCTACATTACCTCAGCTTCCAACTAATGGTGAAATCTGTAAATTCAGGAAACTGTTGAAACGTATTTCAACCTGGAGGCTAAGATTGTAGAGGTGGTCATGTGTATAACCTTTTTGCGAAGGGTCAATTTAAAAATATCCCAAAAATGTTGTTTGAATAGTCATTAATAGGGATCCTTTGGGCCGACAGTCCCATGTGTGCAGTGGATGTGTAACTTTTAAATTGTGAAGGTGTGATGAGAAATGAGGTGGCAGTTTTTAATCTTGATTCAAACTATTAACCTTTGGAAAAAATTAGTCATTAGGTTTTTGTCAGACAAAAATACTAACCAATAACAAGCAAAAAATGGCTAAAAGGACCCAATTGGTTCCCGGGGGTCAGCAAAGTCACATTTGTAATTTCAGTGTGGAAATGAGCTAGGCATGAGTCATTCACATTGAATAATTGCTAGTTTTGATCAACATGAATATACTTACAACAGGATAGTGGCTAAAATCTCGTCTTAATTAATAAATCAAATCATCGACTAGGCAAACATATGATCTAACTAGTTTTGTAAAGAGTGATGTAATGTTTGTTCAGGCCAGTTTCATAGCTAACATTAAACTAAGTTGGTTTTGCTAGTCTCATGAAGTATAGTAATTGGTTTTCAGCTAAAATTTTGTTTCCAACTTTTTTGTCAACTAGCTATAGCTAAGTAATAATGTTTATGCTAGCTTATCAGCTAACATCAAGCTAAGTTGGTTTTATTAGCCCAATGTAGCAACTAGCATTTCAGCTTAATTTATTAGCTATCTTGTTTGAAAAAAAATTTCTTTTGAATTAGATGAACTTATCAACTAACATTGTGTTATGACTGATGTAATATTTATTTAGGGCGAACTTATTAGCTAACCTAATTTTGTTTCATCAAAGGAGCTTTTGCTGCATTAATGTAGCCACTAAAATTTAGCATATGCTAGCAGTTAACTTTAAATTGTTTCAAATAATGTGAACGTTTTAGCCCAACTTATTAATAAACAGAATCTCTTTATAGCAAGCAAGATGTTTGATTAGGCTAACATGAGCAAGTAATATTTTGTTTTAGCTAAGCTGTTTTTGTTAGGTTAATGTAGGAGCCTATTATTTATCTTAGGTGTAGGTTTATTTCAAACATAAACACATTCACATTATTAACAAACTATATATTTACTTCTTCCATATTCGAAAAGGAGGTAGAAGTATAAATTTATAAATTCCAACCACAACAACCTCACTTGTCTTTAACATAATCTTGTTTTATTTTTTTAAAGCTTTATTTATAGCCTATTATTATTTACAGCAAACTTTAGGTTTTTGGTTGATATTGGTGCTAATTATCTAGTTTCTGCTCATATAGCAGTAAATACTTTGTTAGGATTTAAGAAGATGCTAGCAGTGCCATATTTATCAGTTCCTTTTATTCCTTTGGGGAAAAACAATCTGAAAAAAAAAACCCAACAGATTTAACCCTTTAAGACGCTATCTATGTCCGCTTTAAGGACAGAAACAAACTACAAAATGGAAACAGAATTTAAACTGAACCGACACTGAAGACATCATGACCCTGATATATGGATTAACATTTTACCTCGAAGGTGCCAGCTTTCAGCAGGGTGACCTGGTCGTTCTGGGACAGAGCACTGAATCCTGGGATATGTTTGGCGAACTCCACCACCTCCCTGACGGCGGGGGTGAAGGACAGCGAGAAGTCCTCCCAGATCTCCTGGGAGGTCTTTAAAGGGTCTGCATGAGGCTGCATGTTCATTGGACAAGCCTGCAAAAATAAAGTCTAGTTAGAAAAACTTTAGAAAACTGGTTGTGGTGGTTATCGTAGTCCTATCGGCAGACTGGATCTTACCAGAACAATTCCAGAACAATTCTTCAATGGACAGGTAGGCCTCTGAGTCGCATGACTCTCTCCTCCATTCAGATAACTGTGTGGCAAACGCCACCCCCTGTTGCTATGGTGATTTATGGTGCTGTGATCCTGCAGCAGGTAGCAGTCCTTGTTGGCGTTCTTTTCATTATTATTGTTGTTTTTGCTGTAGCCATTCGAATCGAAGCGATTATGACAGCGGTTAGACCAAAGCTCCGCCTCCCCATCATCGTGGTGGGCGTTGTTACTCTGCTGCTGCGGTGGAACATGGGGATTGGTCAGCTTGTCTTGTGCGTAAAGGAAGGTTTCACGGTGAGCGCGGGCAATGGCATTAATGGTGGAGTCAGTCCCAGGGCTGGGGGGTGGAGAGGAAGAGGAGGTGCTCCGACAAGAGAGAGGAGGAGGAGATGGATGGGAGGAAGAGGCAGGTGGTGCAGGTGAGAGGGAA
Organism: Girardinichthys multiradiatus; assembly: GCF_021462225.1. Lineage (NCBI taxonomy): Eukaryota > Metazoa > Chordata > Actinopteri > Cyprinodontiformes > Goodeidae > Girardinichthys > Girardinichthys multiradiatus. The sequence continues at coordinate 40,577,755 of NC_061818.1, read as the reverse complement.
GAAGGAGCGACTGGGAGGACCGACGGCTGGGGTTGTGGAGCGATGGTCACACCCGGACATGGAAAGGGTGTGGAGGACGATGAGGAAGAGGACAGACTGGCGAGTTGAAAGTCGTTCTGCAGCTGGTTGTTAACCATGTTGTTCATGGCGCTCTGCATCTCAGCCAGCATCCTCTGCTTCTCCCGCTTCGGGATCCGGCCAAAACGAACAGCTGTGGACAGAAAAGAAAGGAGGAGCATCATAAGATGAGGCGGAGTTTGGAAACGACCTGGAAGTGCAAAACCTGAACTGTTCCACTGGTGGCCAGGTACACAGGTGTACTACTGGAAAGATACGTCAAACTATGTTAATGTTCATAGCTCCAAGTTCAGCTGGTTTCATAATTCTTGTCAAAAAGATCCTCCTCCCTTTATTGGTAATGTCTAGTGATGGATTTATGTGTCTTGCTCTTATGACTTTGTTTCATGTACTTAAGTGTTTTGATCTTGTAATTTTGTTTGACTCCTGTAAAGTGTCTTTGGTTTTTATAGAAAAGTGCTATACAAATAAAATGTGTTATTATTATTATTATCTACCAAATATCTGTCAGAAGGATAAATTCTTTCACTTCCTGTTGAGTGAAATTGGAGAGGTTTATCAGTCTCTCTGGAGATTAAAGAGAAGGCTAAAGTTCTGACACCCAACAGAACTACTAGTACAGAACAGGAAAAGACAAGTCCAGAATCAGCCTGTTGGCTCAATCATGGAGGTCAATTCTACTTTGATTAATGTGTTTGATTCACAGCTGTGAGTATGATTAAAAAACAGAAACATTTACGCAACCAAATGTGTCCTGGTTCGGACACAACTAAGAGAAAGCTTCTTGATGGTTCTAATCGTGTCTTGACCGAGTCAGAACTTAGGTGCCTTAGGAGCAGGCAGCTTCTCAGGAGGGAGGCATCATGAAGTTCTGATGAACCAATCAAAAGTGGACTTCTGGAAATGTTTGAGCCACATTGTGCAAGACAGCCAGTAAGAAAAATTGACAAATTTATATTCCAGCAAATTCTTTAGACAAGAGACCCAAAACATCAACAATCGGTCCTAGTAGATAAAATTATCCTGACTTCCACTGTTTTCACTTCATTGTATTTGAAAATAAGATAATTTAAGAGAAATTGACAAAACATCCACCTAACAATCCAGCAGGGCCATTGTGAAGGACTTTGAAGGAAGCTGTTAAAGATCTGGCATGTTCTGTTCATCACACTCACCGTCTCGGCTCATGCCCACAGAAAGGCACTTCTTAAAGCGGCACTGCTGGCAGCGGTTCCTGTTGGTCCTCATGATGGTGCAGCTCTCACTCTTCAGACACTTCTTATACTGGATGTTTTGCTGGATGCTGCGGCGGAAGAAGCCCTGCAGGGGGCAACAGTGAGGACAACTGAGCTCAGAGTCAGAAGAGGAAACACAATGAGCTCTCCAATATGTCTGATGATCACATGATCACCATGTTGGGTTTGTGGGGGCTTCACCTCTCACCTTGCATCCTTCACAGGCGTGCACTCCATAATGGAAACCAGAGGCCACGTCCCCGCAGACCTTGCAGAGCAGCACCATGCCATTCAGCTCTGAAACACAACAAACAGGACCATCAGAAACACAGCAGACATCTTCGCCCTGCCCCTGTTTCTTTACATGTAGCTTCATTGAAGCCCACATCCAAAGAAACATTTAGAAAGCCTCAACAAGTCTGGATCAGAACTACTTTAAAAGATGAAAACAGTCACACACACATCACAGGAAGGTAAATAAGAAACGAGACCTGATCCAAGACTTTTGCACATATATTCATTGTTAAAACTTACTGTTCAAACTGGCCACAGACTTCCTGGACGAAGCTCTCTGAGAGATGCTGGTGCCATCGCTGCCATCGTCTCGGCCTTGAGGAGAACCTCCTGCTGAAGAGGAGGAGGTGGAGGACGAGCCGTCGTCTCCTGCAGAGCCTGAACTGGAGCTGCTGCTGAGGAAGGAGGGTAACAAAGAAGAGGAGGAGGAGAAGCAGGGGTTGAAGTTCTCGCTGTACATGGAGTCTGGACTTGCTCTGGAAGGAGAGCCTCCACATGAACCCACATAGGAGATCACACCTCCTGCTGGAAGAGAGAGGAGATTGTTAAAGGCTCCTGTTGGAACCGAGCTGCAGGATCTGGTCTCAGGTGACGGTACCACAGCAGATCAGATGTTTTATCTCTACAGCAATGTTTTTACTTGTCCTGTTCCTACCACAGATGTTTTATTAGGACTATGATAGAGCAACGCAAAGTAGATCGTACATGGGAAGTGGGAGGAAAATTATGCATGGATTTAAAACTTCTTACAAATAAAGTTTGAGAAATGTGAGACACATTTGTATTCAGACCTCTTCATTCTGATACCATAAATACAATCCAGTGCTACCAACTGCCTTCAGAAGAAACCTAATTATTCAGTAGCGTCCAGGTGTGTGTACTTCAGCATCTTAGCAACAATTAATTAGAGAAACAACCAACAGACCTATGGAGGAGCTGCAAAACTCCATAGCTCAGGTGGGAGAATCTGTCCACATTAGTTAGGAACTCAACAAATGTGACCTTCATGGAAGTGAGAAGATAAAAGCCACTGTTGAAAGAAAGCCGTAAAATCCATCTGAGTTTGTCGGGGACACAGCAAACATGTGGAAGACGCAGCTCTGCTCACAACCTGCACAGCATCCCGATCCCCACAGTGAAACATGGTGGAGGTAGCATCATGCTGTTTTCTCCAGCAGAGACAGAGAAGCTGGTTAGAGTTGATGGGAAGATGGATGGAGCAAAATGTACCTGTCAGAGTAAGGGCCTGAAACAAACGTCCTGATGTTTGAGTCTGCAGGGGGAGCAGATAAAATCATCAGCTACTGATAAGAACACATGAAGATGGTCTGATATCCAGTTAAAGTTTCCCAGAGATCCTAGGAATCTGTTTTCCCTGTCCAGATTTTCATCGTCGATGTCCACAGAGAGGAAGAACTGATGTGCTGGGATCGGGTCAGTGACCTCACACGGCTCTGCACGAGGTGGTGTAGCCATTTGTCGCCGAGGGGTGGGCTTGTGCTGGTTTTGTTGTCACCATGGGAACAAACCGACGTTGCTAAAGTCCCACACAAACAGACTTCCTAGGAAATTTGGGAATAGAAGGGGGAGGGGCTGCTTGCCTCCACCTTTCCTCACCCCTCCTTGTCTCTGACAGGATGGATGGATGAATGGGTGGATGCAGGATGGCTAAACTGGTTTAGGGTGAGCATCAGAAACAGACAGAGGAGCAGATGAAAGCAGAATATTTCCTGCTCCTCCTCCACACAGACAACAGGAGGTTTCCCCCTCTGATAAAACCAACTTGAGACAAGCAGGAAGTGATCTGTGAGATGTCTTCATCCATCTGCTGCCACGCAGACTTGCCAACCATCTAGCAGCATGACCCGAGTTTCAGGGAGGAGAGGGAGCTCCCACACAGCTGAAGAAGAAGCAGGGACTCTGCATCACTGCAGCCATGGAGAACAGGTCTGCCACATGTTCACGTGTCAGAGCAGCACGTGAATCTGTCTGAGTGACAAAAGGAGGATTCTCACATCAACATCGCCATGTGGAGCTCAGCATCGGTCAGGGTTAACTACCTGAGGCTGTTCTCATGGTGTTACTCCACATGCATGGTAAATATGATGATCATCGGAGCATGATGCATGTTTAAGGAAAGAACATTGATATTTTACTAGGAAGCAGACTGCTTCTTACATCTTTGTCTCTTTGTGGTAGTTTTGCATCTTCCTCATGAGAGATTTGCTTCTTTGTGGATGTTTTTAATCCAACTGTTGCCTCTCTTTGTGGTAGTAACGCCTCCCGCTGTGTGTTTTGCCTCTCAGTGAGGTTACTTCATGTCTTCCTCAGGCCTTATTTTTGAGGCTTTATGTAAAAACTGTATGATGTGTGTAAAAGAAGAAAGAAGAGAGGCGTGATCACGTCCTCCCTTCATTGACCATCTGGGCCACCAACACAAAGAGCAGCTGCCTGCCGGGTGCCCGTCTAATGTGGAACAATCAGAGGGGAAATGTGACCATAGAAATTGTTTTACATGAAGCAGAAGATGAATGGACGTTTTATAAAGTTTCACTGAGGTAAAACATCACAGAGAGGACACACAGCTCCAAAGGAGCCCCCTCCTCCTCCTCGTGCTCTCTCTGTGGTTACACCTCCAGGCCACGTGCCTCCTCCGCACACACGTCCTCACAACGAGACTGGCTGAGGGGAGTCCCACCCACAGTCACGCCTCCTGTTCTCCCCGTGCTCACGCTCCCCACATCCTCCACCGCCCCCACACACACTCGTCAATGTGACCGTCCCACTGACGAGAAGTCCTGCCTTGCCTCCACCTTCAGCCAGACTGAGCAGCTGCTACGTGAGAAAGACACAGTCAAACACAAAGCGCTCCTTATTAGGACTTCCCACTAATTTATTTTCTAAGCTAATCTTCACATGATGCCAAGAGCTTTCATTCTAAATCTTTACTTCATGACTTTATGTCCCCATGAGGAGAACACATCCCAGTCGTGTCTCCATCTAAACAGGTCTGAGTCCCAGTAAGGTGGGGGTACTGCACTGCAGATCATCTTCAGGTTGTAATTGCTGATCCATGCAGCTAAAACACAGTGAGCTGTAGGTGGGAATCAGGCTGAGGAGCTCTGCTGCTCTGGTGGGTCTAGCTCTATGGTGGCTGTAAGGGTTCCTGGACCTTTTAGATGGTGGTTGGTTCTTTGTTGGTGTTTTGGTTGTTTTCTGTCCCTCTGTGGTCATTTTTCTCTATTTGTCTTGATTTTGTGTATGTACGTTTCCGTTTATGTTTAAACATTTATTTATATTAATAAAGAGACGTGAATGCAAAGTAAAAATGGAATAAAAGAGTTACTGTTGTCTGTCTCTGAATGGGCATTTAGCATCTTTTTGTAGTTTTGTTTCATTGTTACGGTTTATTTCTGGAAAAAAGTGTCGTGTCTCATTGTGGACATTATGTTCTTTCTGTAAGGTCATGCTGTATGTTCGCAGGCTAAAAGTCACACAGAAAAATGACCTAAACATGTGTGTCACATTTTACATTGGAAACACACCTGTGTGAAACAACCCAGCGGCTGCAGCTCATTGCTCGTTTCTTTTTACAGTAAAACACAAAACTCTCCTTCCTGATATAAAACATGTGATGTCTGATCTGCATGCTTATCAGGACACACAACACATCAGGGTCACTGAAAGGAGAGAACCAGAGCTCCCAGAATGCCTCGCCAGCAAACAGCCAATCAAAGAGCAGAACGGGGTATTTTTATTTTGGACAGAAACCAGAGGAACCTAAGACTTTGCATCAGATTAACATACTGACAGTAACCAAAGCAGAGACTTATGGTTAATGTAGTCAGTGAAATGTAGTCAGTGGTTTATCAACCATTTATCTGTCGGACCAACAAGGCTTGTTATCTCGTAAGACATAAAATAAACAAGACAGGACAAGACCAAACGAGACAGGGACACAGCCTAAACGGGACAGGGACACAGCCTAACAAGACAGGGACACAGCCTAACAAGACAGGGACACAGCCTAACAAGACAGGGACACAGCCTAACAAGACAGGGACACAGCCTAACAAGACAGGGACAGAGCCTAACAAGACAGGGACACAGCCTAACAAGACAGGGACAGAGCCTAACAAGACAGGGACAGAGCCTAACAAGTCAGGGACAGAGCCTAACAAGACAGGGACAGCGCCTAACAAGACAGGGACAGCGCCTAACAAGACAGGGACACAGCCTAACAAGACAGGGACACAGCCTAACAAGACAGGGACACAGCCTAACAAGACAGGGACACAGCCTAACAAGACAGGGACACAGCCTAACAAGACAGGGACACAGCCTAACAAGACAGGGACACAGCCTAACAAGTCAGGGACACAGCCTAACAAGACAGGGACAGCGCCTAACAAGACAGGGACAGCGCCTAACAAGACAGGGACACAGCCTAACAAGACACAAGCACAATAAAAAGAAAAATAATTAACTAAATATTACAGAAATGAACAAATGAGACAGAAATAAATAAAACAAGACAGAAAGTAAAAGGCAGAAAACAAACAAAACGAGACATAAGCCTTTGTTTAAAGTCTTAAAGCCTTAAAGAGATGCTAACATATACAATGAAACTATCAGGATCAGTGAGAAAGGTTGATGAGACTGAGTCATCAGATTTCAACAACATGAGGTGGGCTAAGTAACAAGACCTCTCCCTGTTTCTCCATATTATACTGAATTTAGCAGAATTCCAGGGAATTAATTGCTGATCTGAGCTCAGATGAGCAGGATTAAAAAGTCTGAGTGTGTGTGTGTGAGAGAGAGATACGGCTGAGATCACACAGTCACCCTTCCTGCTGCAAGTGAATCAGATTCAGTGACTTTGACTCTGCAGACTGTTGATTTAGCTCCCAGTCTGGATATTAATCAGAATAAAACTCCTCAGATGCTCTTCAGGCTTCATGACATTTACCTGCACCTGACAGTTTTGTGGTTGTTACCTGATTATTGATCCGCTCAAACGTCGCCGAGGAGCAGCAGGGGGAGGATTGTGTAATGACCTCAGTCCCTGCAGCAGCCAATCAGAAGCCGCGCAGCTCCGTAAAAACAAAGCGCACATGGCTCACTGCGCCGCTCCATGTGAACACACACCCGAACCCTCCACCAGAAACCGAAAAACCTGCTGTCACCTCGACCCACTTCCCGTAAACATGAGCGCATTCACGATGACGGTCCTCGTGACAGACTGGTCAACACGTGCACAAGCGGCACCAGGGCCAGCTGATGGACCCGAACTTAACAGAAACCTCTGTGTAGTCTATGTCCCTGCAGCTGGACTGAACTCCAGTTAAAATCTGACTGGACTGAACTCCAGCTGAGTTCTGGCCGCTTTTAAAAAACACTCTGAGCTCCGAACCAACACGTCACGCATTAAACACATTGTGCCCGACTGAAACCCCAGTGAACGAGGAGCCCAGAACCCGAATATTTACCTGAGTTGTTGTTGTTTGTGTCCATCAAGCCGAACCAGAGTCCAGTCACGCACACGCGCGCTCGGTACTAGTCCCGCACAGCTGCCGCCGCGTGAACATCCCAGAGAGAAGTTAAAGCGAAGAACCTCCGCAGGAAGAGTCTGGTTCTGCTGCGTTTCTCGGTCTCTCTGCGGCTGCTGCTCTCACTTCAAACCATCATCACGCGGCAAAAAACGGGACCACGTGACACACTTTTCCGCCCCTCCCTCTTGCACGTGGACAGCAGAAACGACTGCCTGTGTGCAGACAGAGGGGGGTTGTGGGAGGTGTAGTCTGTTTCTATTGACAGATTGCTGGTCCTCCCTGTTAGTGCAGCAGGTTCTGATTCTGCTGAATTTCCTGGATCCCTCAGGTTTTAGCTCTTAGATCTCCAAAAAACCACGCACACTCCCATTCACACCTGAGGGCAATTTAGAGAGACCAATTAACCCTACAATCATGTTTTCGGACTGTGGGAGGAAGCCGGAGTACCCGGAGAGAACCTACTCCTGGGTGGGGGTCCTTGGTTCAATCCCCGGGAGTTGAACCGAGGACCTTCTTGATGCAAGGCATCAACTTTTAGATCTGTCTATTGTAATTAAACTAAATAAATCATGTTTATTCTCATAGTCTCTTTTAATTTCCATACAACTCTTCATTATATTGTTCATACTTATTAAAGGTATTTGCTCCAGCATAAATTTTGTGTTAGATGCTACTGGGATACAACAATTTCCCTCTGCTCACCTGTTTGTCTAGTCTCGCTGTCAGCATCAGACAGTGATGCCGAAGGTGGAGCTGCAGCCGGTGGTGGTGTTAGGACCCCAAGACCCAGTCCAGAAAGGATGTCATTATTTTCATTTTATTATGTTTCATATCCTTTAGTTTGTTGTCACAGTTTAGTGTTAGCAGCTGAAATCCCACAAAGAATAACTTGAAACTATGTAAAAGGCATTTTATATTTTTGATGATGACAACAACGTGTGAAATATATATTTTAAAATAGCCTCTACTTGATCTGATTTCCACTATCTCCGTTTGTCAAAAGTTGTTCCCATTATGTGACAGTCTGTGTTCAATCACTAGGCATGTTTGCATCAGAATCAGAATCAGAATCAGAATCAGAAAAGCATGGACATAAATATCGGAATAAAAATGTAAACAATGATTGGGGCAAACCGACCTGACTGTGCATGTGGGCCTTATGTTGACGTGACGCATTTTCACCTTCAGTGGCAAAACTTGAGGGATGTTAATGTCCTCCCCTCTCTCATCCTGTAACACAGGAAGTTTTTTTGCTGAGCCTTTAGCTTAATTATAGAATGCAATAACATCTTAACCTCTCTCAGAACCTGACACAGGTCCATTCTGGACTCTCAGAACCAACACATTTCTGTTTGTTTGTTTTTCAGTTTTTCACTCCTTGTCCACTGAGATCTTATTGTGCCACAATCGTTCTGCCACTAAGTTCCTCCTTTCTGACTGAAAGTCTGAAAAATAATAGAAAAGTGAGACTTGGACAATCTCTCCATGACTTGCTAATATAAAGTATTCTGGGGACAACGTTGTTGGGAGGAACCTGTTGACTGGAGATATCAGAGTAACAATGCCAGTCAGGACAGGAGCAACAATTACTTCTATCTGAATGCGAGCAGAATTGCAGTGTTTTGAGTTAGTTTTTGTCACAAGTGGTCATTCTCCATGGTGGAGACAGGGCTCACAACAGCTTTTAAATCCGTGGTGGAGTGTCTATCTGTTAGGTCTCCAAGTTATTTCAGTCAGAAAACATTCCTCCTAATAACCTTATAACTATTTACCTTTCAGCATTTAACAGACCTTCAACTTTCATGACTTGGTCGACTATAAAACTAATCAAATAATGTGCAAAGAGCATATTAACATGGTTCCTTGGTGTATTCAGTGAATCCAGATAAGTCAGAATGAGATTAAGTATCCACAGATGTTTAAAAAAAATCTGAACTAAGAACAAACATACAGCAGAAATGTGTGTTTGTCGAAAGAAGTGAATTTGTGGCCCAGTTGTAAACGTCCATTGAGAATCTTTTCCCTTTCTTTGTTTAAAAAATGTTTACTGTATTGGTAAAGTACAGGACTTTGGTACAAGCACTTACTGAAGGGTGGATATTCTGAAGTTTGAAATGTTATTGACACGAATACGTAGGCAGAACAATCTACGCCTTTTCAGACAGTGTTTGTTGTGTTGAGTTGTCAGTATATTGTGTGTATTTGAATCCTTAGACGGAAAAAAACTGAACTTCACTTATGACCTTAAATTTCTGCTGCCCACTAATATCTCTGATCTCTAGGTGGCCATTGTGTTATCCATCGATGCTCGAGTTTGACGTTCCCAAGGTGACGTGAACATTCTGGTTCCTTGTGCTCTCTTCTTTCCTTCCATACAGTTAAAAGACTTGTTTCATTGTCAGACATGGAACTGAATGACTGTTGCGAGCCACAAGCCAGAAAACAACTTAAAAAGAAATTGATATGTAATACATGATGGTGTGGTAGCTCACTGGGTCTCAGTCCCACTGTTCTGTGTAGAACCAGCTTTAGGCTGTGTTCCTGATGCAAGGACCCTCATATGGGTCGCGCAGCTGCAATGTATTGTCTAGGAAAACGACAACGGTCAGGGCAGAAGGTTCGAACCGGTCGGCGGAGCGCGAAACTTCGATCTGAAAACGTTGGTCTACTTAGAACCCCACAGTGGTAGAAATTATTTACTTTTGGAAGTGGCAGTAAAAGGCATAAACTGGTATGTGAATGGTTCAGAATGGATACACAGGAGGATAATATGGACTTTGATGAATGGACGCCAGTAAGTAGAGGGAGAGGACGAGGAAGAGGTAAAGCAGAAGAAGGAAAAATGTTAGACAGTCAAAAGAGTAAAAGAGAGTTGGAAGAAAACAGTTCTGAAGAAGAGAGAGTAGTTAGGAGGAAAATCGGAAGGGAAGAATGTAAAATAATATTAAAGATAAAAAATGAAGAAGAAAAAGAGAACCTGAGTCCTATTTCACTATCTAGAGAAATTAAAAAAAAGATAGGAGATGTTGAAATGGTGAAGGTCTTGAGAGATGGAAATATACTGGTGGTGTGTAAAACCGAAGAACAAAGAAGAAAGGCTTTACAAGTGGAAAACATTTGCAAGAAAACGGTGACAGAGAGGAAGATTATAGGAGAAGATAAAATCATTCGGGGGGTAATTTATGGCATTCCTCTGGAGGAAGATATAGACAAGTTAAAAAAAAGCATTGTTGGTGCAAAGGTAAAAAATCTCAAAAGACTGACAAAAAATGTAAATGGAGAAAGAGTAGGAAGCCTGTCAATTTTAATAGATTTTGAAGAAAAGGTGTTGCCACAAAATGTTAAAATAGGATATCTGAGTTTTTCTGTGAGGCCTTTCATTCCTCCACCACTAAGATGTTTTAAATGTCAGAGATATGGTCATATAGCAGCTGTATGAAAAGGTTAACAAAGATGTCCAAAGTGTGGAGAAGATCACAGAATTGAAGATTGTGGGGAAGAAGTGCAGGAAAAATGTTGCAATTGTGGAGGGCAACATAGAGTTACATTCAGGGGATGTGAGGTAAGGAAGAAAGCAAAAGAAATCCAACAAATTAAAATGACTAAAAACATAAGCTATGCCGAAGCAGTAAAAAATGTACAGAAAGAAAGATCAAGGGATGAAGGTCAAATTAGGATTCAAGATTATCAACAAAGAAAAGTAGAATCAGAGGAAAATGTTACAATGTCTGTGGAAAAACTGATATTATTCATAGCTTATGTCATTAACTGCACTGAACAGGCTAAACACAAAACAGAAAAGATTAAAATAATAGTCAGAGGAGCAGAAAAGTTCTTAAGGTTTAAAGAAGGATCTTGGGAAAATATTAATAAAAAGTTGGAAACAGATGGAAGGCAAGGAGGAACCCCAACTGATAGAAATATATGATAATATTACAGTGGAATGAAAGAAGTTTAATCGCTAATGGACAGGAATTTAAATGGTATATAGATGGAATTGAAGAAAAACCAGAAATTATATGTATACAGGAGACATGGATAAAACCAAACCTAGATTTTGTGTTTAAAGATACAATATTATCAGAAGGGATAGACGAGAAGGAAGTGGAGGAGGATGTGGAATATTTATAAAAGAAGGGATACAATATCAGATATTAGGAAAAGGCAAAGAGTTAGAATATATAGTAGTTGAAATTTACAATAAAAAGGAAAAGTGTAAAATAATAAATTTTTATAATCCATGTAAAATATTATCATTTGAGTTGATGGATGAATTAATGGGATATTTAGAAGGAAAAGTAATCTGGTGTGGAGATTTTAATGCTAACAGCACATTATGGGGAAAATGTAATGATAAAAATGGACAAGTTATTGAAGAAATAATGGAAATAAAAAATTTGGTATGTATAAATAATGGAAAAGGAACAAGAATTAATGTAAAAACAGGTACAGAGTCTGTGATTGATTTAACAATAGTATCAAATTGTTTAGCTAATAACTGTGAGTGGGACATTGACAAAGATACAACAGTAGGCAGTGATCATTACCCCATTAAAATCATAACAGGAATATTAATAAATAACAGGAATACAGGATTATATAAAAGATGGAATTTTAATAAGGCTGATTGGGAAAAATTTAAATATTTAAGTCAAAAGAAATTGGAAGAAATAGATGAGTCAATTGATATAAATAGTTTAAATATAAATATCTGTAAAAAAATATTACAGGCTGCAGAAGAATCAATAAAAAAAGGAGTAAGAAAGAACGATAAAAAAATTGTGCCATGGTGGACAAAAGATTGTAGTGAAGTAATAAAATTAAGAAATAAAGCATTTAAAATGTTAAAAATAACCCAATTTATCAGAATCTAATTGAGTACAAAAGAAAGCAGGCAAAGGTAAGAAAGATCATTAAACATGCAAAAAGAGAATATTGGAGAAACTTTTGTAATACCGTAGGGAGAGAAACAAAAATTGATCAAATTTGGAAAACGATTAAAAGAATGAAGGGTATTAGAAAAGAATATGGATATCCTATATTAAAAATAGATAATATAACTATAACGGAAGATAAAGAAAAAGCAGAAATATTAGCTAAAACATTTAGTAAAATTCATAGTTCAAATAATATTAGTGAAGAGGGAAAGAAAGGTAGGGAAATCACAAAGATGAAATATAAAGATTTAATGCGAAATAATGTAGATACAAATGAATTAATAAATGAACCATTTACAAAAGGAGAATTGAACTTTGTAACCAGGAAAACAAAAAATACATCACCTGGAAAAGATCAAATTTACTATACGATGATTGAACATCTTAATGACAAAGCAAAAGACAAAATATTAGAATTATACAATAAAGTCTGGGAGGAGGGAGAGCTGCCACAGAGCTGGAAGGAAGCAATAATTATTCCAATAGTTAAACCAGGAAAAGATAACACAAAACCAGAAAATTATAGACCAATCGCATTAACATCAAATATTTGTAAAATAATGGAAAAAATGATTAATAATAGATTAACATATTATTTAAATATTAATGGATATATATCTAGAAATCAAAATGGGTTTAGAAAAGGGAGAAGCACAAATGACTCTGCATTATGTTTAGAATATGAAATTAGGAGAGCAGAAATAAACAAAGAAAATGTAGTAGCTGTATTTTTTGATATAGAAAAAGCTTATGACATGATGTGGGTTGAAGGATTATTAATTAAATAAAATAAAATGGGTATTACTGGAAAAATGTATAACTGGATTAAAGATTTTTTATCAAATAGAAAAATACAAGTAAGAATTGGTCAAGAATTGTCAGATAAATATATAATAGATAATGGTACTCCTCAAGGAAGTATTATAAGTCCGTTATTGTTTTCTATAATGATAAATGATGTATTTAAAAATATTGGTAAGGAAGTCGGTTGCTCACTATTTGCAGATGATGGAGCTATATGGAAAAGGGGTCGTAATATCAAATTTATTGAAAAGAAAATACAGGATGAGATTATTAGATTAGAACAATGGGGATTTAAGTTCTCAGTGGAAAAAACAAAAGTAATGGTGTTTACATAGAAAAGGAAAAGAGAAAATATAAAACTAAAATTATACAATCAAGTTTTAGAACAAGTAAAAAATATAAAATTTTTAGGTATATGGTTTGATGAAAAAATTATATGGAAAGTACATATAGAAAAAATCATAGATAAATGCAAAAGAATATTAAACATTATGAGATGTATGGCTGGTATTGATTGGGGAGCAGATCGAACAGCATTAAAAATAATTTATACAGGATTAATTAGATCAAATATTGATTATGGAAATATAATTTATGGATCAGCAGCAAACACTCATCTTATAAAATTAGACAATATACAACATCAAGCTTTAAGAATTAGTACAGGAGCAATCAGAACCAGTCCAATAGCAGAACTTCAGGTAGAGATGGGAGAGATGCCATTAGATCTAAGAAGGAAACAGTTAGCATTAAATTACTGGATAAACTTACAAAGCAATAATCCGGATCATCCCACACATGATATTTTAAAACTATGCTGGGAAAAAGAAAAAAAACAAGTTAAGAGTTTTGGTTGGATTATCAATAATATAGCAGAAGAATTTCAAATATATGAAAAAGAAATAAGTTCAATGTTACCTTTGCCAGTAGTGCCACCGTGGCTATTACCAGAAGCAGTGGTGGATATGGTGTTGATGGAAAAGAAAAAGGATCCAAAATGTAGATTAGATTCAAGAATAATACAGGAATATATAAACAATTACTATCATTATGTCCAGATTTACACAGACGCATCAAAAACAGATGAAAAAATAGGAGTAGCATTTATAATACCAGAATTTAAATAAAAGTAGGAAAAAGAATTACAGATGGATTATCAGTATATTCAGGAGAATTATTAGCAATATTATTAGCAGTGCAGTGGGTGGAGGATATAAAACCATTAAAAACAATCATTTGTTCAGACTCAAGTTCAGCATTATTAAGTTTAAGACATAATCATTCAGAGGGTAGACCAGACATTTTGTTGGAAATAAAACTTACTTTATTTAGAATACAAAGAATGGGATTAATATTAGTGTTTTTATGGGTACCAGAACATGTAGGAGTTGGAGGGAATGAGATGGCGGACAGGATAGCAAAGAAGGCAACACAAAACAACATTAGCTTTATAATAAATATTAGTAGGTCAGAGGCAAGAAATATAATTAAACAGAGAATCAGGAAAGAGTGGCAAAAAAGGTGGGATGAAGAAAAGAAAGGAAGATGGTTTTACAGAATCAACAAGATAGTAGGAGAAGTAAGAACAGGAAGAAGGAGTAGAAAAGAGGAAAGATTAATTACAAGATTAAGAATAGGACATACAGGACTTAATTCTACATTGTTCAAGATAAAGAAACATAATACAGGAAAATGTGATCATTGTGGAGAGGAGGAAACAATAGAACATGTAATATTGAAGTGTCAGAAATATGAACAAGAAAGAACAATTTTAAGGAGAGAATTTGTAGGTATTAAAGAAAATTTTATTTTGAGAGATACTTTGCAAAGAAGTTTAGGTAGCAAACATATTCAAATTATAATTAGATTTTTCAAAAGCACTAAATTAATAAATAAAATTTGATTGTTGTAATAGTAAATAAGATTTAAAACCATGAAGAACCACACTCCATACCAGTCGGTGGCGGTAATGCACATCTTCAAGTTATTTGCCAACTGCCAAAAAACAACACAGAAGAAGAAGAAGAAGAATGTATTGTCTAATTCCGACCAGCAGGGGGCGGAAGCGTTCATCAGCGCTAACATCTGTCGAACGCCGCCATTATCCTCACAGCGGAAGGAGGAAACTACGACCCAAAGTCCAGAGAAAAGAACTCAATTCTGGATAAATTCTGGCATGGAGGTCTCAGGAGCCGACAGCGACTGGAGGAGCCCTCAGTTCCGCCAGAAAGTCGTGGCTCAGATGTGAGAAAGTTGCTTCTTTTTCGCGGTTTAACTGTGTTTCTCTTAGCTAGGCTATCCGCTATCAGTTTATAAAAACTGTCAAATTAGCAAAAACTGAAAATAAAAATCAGTCTTGCCCAATTCTAACTGAATATTGAATTGTCTTTTAATGACTTGAAGGCGATGTGTAATTCGGCGCGGATCAAATTTCTAAAGTAAAACATTTATTTTTCTGACCTTTTTATTAGTTAGCGTCATTAGCTCCAATGGCTAATCCGTGTTATAAAGAATAGTTTTAAATCAGCTAAATAAACGTAAAGTAAACCGACGAGAATTTGTGACTCTGTTGGACAGAAAAATAAGTTCATAATTAGGTGTAATTCATCTTAATGACAACATCCATAATTTGCCTTCAATTGTCTGATTAATTATCGGTATATTTATTTTTGTTCGGAGCTACACATTCATATGCTAATGTGTTGATACTAAATAAACGAGTGATTAATCTGAACCAACATTAGTTTCCCACTGGCTTCTCACAGCTCTTACAGTTGATTTTAACCTGAGTTCCCATCGGGGTCCCTTCCTGTTATGCTTCATTTGGGTCCCTTAGACACACACCAAACGCTCTTTTAAAGACTGCTATAGAAATATTATCTAACATATTTTATTTATTGTTTCTATGAGTGTCATGATTAACTTAACTCTTCCTCTCATCAAAATCTCTTGGGTTTTCTACATTTTAACCGTTTGAACGTGACGTTTAACATTTAAAGTCTCAAGAAACACTTTAAATGGCAAAATAATAGAAGATGTAATATCACAATGAAATTATGCAAAGAATACACAAAATCCAAAAATACAAAGATAATTGTGCAAATGTGTTGTATCAGCTGTGTGCAGTGAGCAGAATGCAAACTAAAATGGTAAGTAAAATAATCTGTATGCAGTAGTTGGTTAGAGAACATTTTTAGCAGTTTAGAGGCCTGGTGGCAGAGTGGAAGAATGAGTTTTTCAGCCTGGAGTGATAAATGCTATGCAGAGATGGCAGTGGAGTCCTGCTGATCTTCTCTGCTGTCTTCATCGCTCCCTGCAGGTGTTTGCAGTCCACTGTACCAGACTGTAATGCAGCTGGTCGAGATGCTCTCGACGTTTCTGAGGGTCTTTGGAGACATACCAAACCTCCTCAGTCTCCTCAGAAAGTACCGCCGTTGCTGATCCTTCTCAACTAGTTGCGTGGTGTCGAGTGTCCAGATGAGGTCCTTGCTGGTGTGGACACCTAGATACTTGAAACTGCTCACCCTCTCCACCTCGAGCTCCTGGGTATGCAGTGGCTCATGAGAAATCCCCTTCCTCATGTCCACTATCATCTCCTTTCACTTGTGATCGTTGAGGGTGAGGTTTTTGTCCTTGCAGCAGGACACCAGACTGGTCACCTCGCTCCTGCAGGCCACTTCATCAGTAAAGCTCATTAATGTTGGTGTTTTAATTTTGTGCTTGAAGGTAATTTGCTTTGGTTTAGTATGATTTGTGATTTTTGTCCTCAGTGAAGATGCCATGAGAAAGGCAGGATCTGGAAACACCACACACAAGTCTGGTACAGACATGGAGAGCCACGTCTTCATCAAAGCCAAGACCAGAGTGAGTTTTGCTGAAGTGGATTTAAAACCACTGAATGATCTCTTTGTGCCTGCTGGGGTTACACCTGAGGGATTGATGTAAAATCTAATCGTTTATGACTTTATTTACTTGGTTGTATTTGATTAAAGTTGGTTCTGTTTGTGTATCCAAACCCAACCTGAGTGAACATGCAGATAGAAACAGATAATGTGGCTTGTTTCAGGAGGAGTATCTATCTCTGGTAGCGAGGCTCATCATCCACTTCAGAGACATCCGTGAGTGTTAAACCTGGGTCAGATCTCTGTGCTCCAGACTCATGTTGTGTTTGCACTAAGAAGCTGTAGAAACTCACCAGACTGACTCATGGCTTTGTCTTCCAGATAAGAAGGCTCTGGGGGGACCTGGTAAGTGGAGGTTTGGTCTCTCATTGGGGTTCTGGGTTGGGTTTCGTCCCGGGCTGGACCTGTCTCTACCGAATTCATGGCAGTCATAATTTCTGCTGTGCATGTTGGAGCTGCGTAATATTGTCTGTTGTTTACCCTCTGCTAGATCCCATGAATGCCCTGACTAACCTGACAGGGGTTGGAGGGGGCCCAGGCGCCATTGGCATGGGGCCTCGGCCCCCCGGCGCTGCAGTGGGGGGCATGGGGCAGATGCAGATAGGCCAGCATGCCATGGCCGGGGTGTCTGGAAACCCACAAGCCAGTGAGTGTTTCCTGCTGTTGATGCTCATCTTCAGAGCGCTTTATGGATGCAGGCTGTGTGGGAACGAGCCGCTCTCAGTTTCAGTTTCTGCTTAGGCATGTTGTGTGTTTGAGCCGACTTCAGAGTGGCTCTGAGTTCAGAACCGGGTCATCCCTTCACCTCCACCTGTCTCTGTAGTGGGTGGTCAGATGTCGGTGCAGCAGATGGTGCAGCAGCAGCAGCAGTCCATGCAATTCCAGCAGTTCCAGCAGGCCCAGCAGCAGCAGCAGCAGCAGCAGCAGCAGAACGCTGCCCTCCAGCAGCAGCAGCAGTTCCAGCAGCAGCAGCAGCAGCTCAGGGTACTGCAGCAGCACCAGCAGCTACAGCAGCAACAGCAGGCCCAGAACCAGCAGCAGCAGAACCAGGTACATGTCTTCTAGATCTATCCAGTCTATCACAAACCAAATTGTTTTTCATTGTTCTCAAAGATCCCCACCAAGAAAACCATCGGAACCAGGTCTCAGATACACTTTTAAGGTTCTGCAGATACTAACCAACTTAAGAACTGCTGCAGACGTTTAGGCTCCAGGAGCTGATGGGGTGCGTGTGTTATTAAATAATCCATCCGTCTGTCCGTCTGTCCATGCATTCAGTTGTCCTGTGTTGAAAATGATGTTTTCAAGACTGGACAGTGGAGGTATCAGGTTCAGGACTCCAAAAACACATTCAAGTACATTGGGCAGAGGTGGGGTACATCCTGGACGGGTCACCGGTCCATCACAGGAGACATGGAGACACTCAGGACAAACAACCACGTCCACACTCACTCCAAAGGGCAATTTAGAAAGACCAATTAAAGGAACAGTCATGCTTCTGAGCCGTGGGATGAAGCTGGAGTCCCCAAAGAGAACCCACTCATGGCCAGATAATGATTGTTCAGAAATAGTCCCACGAGAAAAATGTGGATTCTGAGCACCAGCTAATAAGTGACTAACCTAAAGCACCAGTGAATACATCAGAAAGATGAACGAATGGCAGCAAGGCTGTAATTAATGATTCTCAACCCATTATCTTTATTTGTCTTCCTATTTGTTTCCTTCATCTCTTAGATTTAACATTTCTTCCCTGATCCTAATTATTCTTGTACTTGGTTTCTGTTTTTTAATGTTTTCGTTTTTAACTTATTCCAATTATTATTGTATTTATTTCTGCAGGCTAGTGTACCGTCTGTCATCCTGGACATGATGGTGTTTAAGGAGAAGGCAACATGTCTTTTCTTGAGAAAAGAAGTCTAGTTATTTTGGTTCTACTTATTTTACTGAACATCTAAGTGATCATTAACAATTTACGATTAGGATTCAATATCCTGTCAATGCACATGTCACAAGTACAGAGCAACGAAATGCTAAATTTAACTAAATGAATTAATTGAACAGTTTGGGTTATTCACATTGAATATACAACTCTGCCATCTGGTGGTGGAAATGTGTTCCTGCAGTTTACCAGCTCTCAGGGTGGTAGGATTAGTATTAAAAGCTAGAATCACACATCTACTCCTGATGGACGTGGGGAAGCTCTCAAGTTTCTCTCAGATCCTCTTATTTACTGTAGAAGTAACAGAAACTATGGGTAGACACCACAGTGCGGACCCTGCTAAGAGCTCAGGATGCATCTTATTGATCAGGTGACCGACTGACCTACAGCAGGACTCAGCGAGAACTGAAAAAAAAGGCATCCAGTAGGCTAAGCATAGGTACAAGGAGCGCATCGAGGAGCACTTTAACAACGACAAGCCACGCGGTATCTGGAGAGACATCAGATCCATCACAGATTATAAGCAGAGCGACCAGCAGCTCAGCCATGACCCGGCTCTCCCTAACACCCTAAACAGCTTCTTTGCACGCTTTGACACTCCAAGCAGCAGAAGGACTGAACAACCACCTCAGCTGGAGGTGCAGCACAAGCTTCTCGTCCTGTAGCTGCACCAAGTGACCTCCGCTATAAGTAAGATCAACATCAACAAGGCTGCAGGTCGGACGCTAAAATCGTGTGCTGACCAACTTGCAGGTTTTTTTTTTTTTTTTGGACATCTTCAACCTCTCCCTGTAGCTTTCCATGGTCCCTACCTGCCTGAAGTCCTCCACTATTGTGCCTGTGCCTGAAAAAATCCACCATCACCTGCCTTAATGATTACTATCCTGTTCCACTGACCCCAGTCATCATGAAGTGGTTTGAAAGGATCCTCCTGAAGAACATCAAGGACACCATCACTGCTTGCCTGGACAGCCTGCAGTTCGTCTACAGGGAGAATCGCTCCACAGAGGATGCTGCCTTGTTAGTGCTTCACACGGCTCCGACTCGTCTGCAGCACCCTAACACCTATGTTAGGATGATATTTGTGGACTTTTAAAACAAACATGGTTGTGAAGTTTGTGGACGACACCACTGTGGTTGTCTCATATCTAACAATAATGAGACCCACTGAAGACAGGAGGTCCACAACCTGACTCACTGATGCTCCAGGAACAACCTCATCCTGAACACCAGCAAGACCAAGGGAGTCATAGTGTTTTTAGTTTATGTCTATGTAGTTTATGGTCACATAATGACAATAAAGACTCTTGAATCTTGAAGTAAGTTAGATCCTAAAGATCAGTATTGCCTTCCAGTCAATCTCTGAAGCTTTGTGATGTTTGGATGCTGTCAGTGAAGCTGTGCAGCAGTTTAAATAGACTGAATGTTTTTTAAGGTGCACCCAGCAGCTGCAGCTCCTTCCTGTCTTTCAGCTTTCATTTTCTGTGTCTGCAGATGCATCAGACCAGGATGCAGCAGCAACAGTTGCTGCAGCTGCAGCATCAGGCTCAGGCTCAAGCTCAGGCTCAAGCTCAGGCCCAAGCTCAAGCCCAAGCCCAGGCCCAGGCCCAGGCCCAGGCCCAGGCCCAGGCTCAGGCCCAGGCCCAGGCCCAGGCCCAGGTACAAGCCCAAGTCCAGGCACAAGTCCAGGCGCAAGTCCAGGCCCAGGCTCAGGCCCAGTCCATTCAGCAGATGGTGCAGCAGCAGCAAGTTCAGGTTCAGCCCGGGCAGATGCCTCCACACTCCCAGCAGCAGGCTGGGATGGTGCCTCAGTCTCTGGCTGGACAGATGACAGCTCAGTCTGTTCCCATCAACTCTTTGACCCAGCAGCAGCTGAAATTGCAGGCCTTTCAGGTGAGTTCGGATCCCATCCAACGTCTGCAGAACCAGACCCGATGCTCCTGCGCTGCAGCTCACTCTCTTCTGCTTGCATGCTTTGCTTTCTGTGTGTAGCAGGCTCGTGCAACCCTGCCACTGCAGCAAGCCCAGCAGGCTGCAGCTCAGGCGCAGCTGAATGCAGCGGCCGCTGCAGCTGCGGCTGCGGCTGTACCTGGACAGGTGAGACCACAGCAGATGCAGGAGCCTCGTGGGCATTGGACCTTCTTCCCAGGGGTCATTTTACCACTGCACAGTTTCCCCTTTGCTAATGTCTCTGTTTGTCTTCCTCTGAAGATGGTCCGCCCTACGATGCAGAATCTGCCCCGACCTCCTCGGCCTCCGCCGAACTCCTCCATCCCTCCTCCAAACAATACTGCTGGCGTTGGAGGTCAGATGATGACCCCACAGGTTTGTATTCCCGCTCTGTGCTCTATGATTCTTTCAGCAGCTTCTTCAACATGTCTAAAAGGAAAGAAAAATTTTATTTAAGTTAGTTTCTCTCCTCAACACTTTGTGATGATTGGAGTTGGACCTGTGAAACAGCTCAGGACAGGTTCTGTCTCATACTAAGGAGATGGTTTACCTTAAAGAAGCTCCTCTGACACCAGCAGAGGTTTACTACTGTTAGGTCAGCGCTCCATCAGACCGTTCCTCATCCGAGATACCTGGAAGCATTCAGGAAAACTTGTTCAAGTCGACCAGGAACACAGATTAACCTTACATACACAAACCGAGGCTCTGCTGTTACCTGGAAACCAGTTCAGTCTCATCTCCTCCTCTACAGGTGCAGCAGCATACCATGATGTCATCACCCTCACCTGTGCAGGTACCCACTCCTCAGATGCTGCCTCCCCCCCAGCCGTCCCCGCAGCCCCCCTCCTCTCAGCCTAACTCAGCCAGGTATAACTGTTCAGAGGCCACGCCCCCCACCTCCGCCTCCCGCTTCCCATTAATTGCTTCCTGCTTCCTCCCTGCAGCTCCGGTCCTACACCATCTCCGGGGGGCTTCCAGCCCAGCCCATCCCCTCAACCCTCCCCGAGCCCGGTCACGTCCAGAACCCCCCAGCAGAACCACGGGGTGGCCTCTCCTGGATCACTGAACACTCCAGGTAACATTTTTATTTGCAGATATTGTTTCAGAGGACTATTGTAAACATGGAGACAGTTTACAGGAATTTGGTAAAATGCGCTGAAAGTTTAGTTGAAGCAACAGAAACACTCAGTTTGAGAAAGAAATTCTGCTACTGTCTTCAATTCACTCCATGTGAGCTCCTACAGCTGCTCAGTGTGAATCCGATGGATTATTACTGAGACACTTTGATAAATTTACTCACCAAGTATAACTCACCGATCCCATATTGACCCTTAGTGCCGGATCCGACCTCTGCTGTTCATTAGAATATATGAATCAGGCCCGGCCACCTCACTAGAATTTGGTTCAAAACATTTGCACATCACAAAATAAGTTGGGATGCTTCCTGTTCACAAGGAGGTCTTTCCTCAGTGATGGTGCTGTTATAGCAACAAAGGTGCAGCTGAGAGCTTCAGGTACATCAGGAAGAGCAGCTCTCGCTGCAGACAACGCTTTAATGTTTCAATTCAATTCAAAAATAATTTATTAATCCCAAAGGGAAATTAAATGTTGTTGTAGCTCATTATGAAGGTTTCCTCAATGAGCCGTTGTAGATGCTGATGGCTGTGGGCAGTTCATTGGTTCTGTCCAGACCTCCATCAGTCTGATCATCCTTCTGCTTGAAGCCTGTGATCTTCTTCATCCCTGTCCACACATCTCTGATATTGTTTTGCTGGAGCTTGCTCTCCAGGTTCTTCTTGTACACCTCCTTGCTGTCTCTTATCTTGACTTCTAGTTGCTTCTGTAAACTCCTCAATAATTCTCTGTCTCCCTCTCTGAAGGCTCTTTTTTTCTTGTTAAGCAGGTCCTTCAGGTCACTGGTGATCCAGGGCTTGTTATTGGGGAAGCATCTCATGGTTCTGGTGGGGATGATGTTATCCACACAGAAGTTTATATAGTCGGTTACACACTCAGTCATGGCATTGATGTCCTCTCCATGTGGCTGGCACAGTGCGTCCCAGTCTGTAGCCTCAAAGCAACCTTGCAGAGCTTCTTCAGCTTCCTGTGACCATTTTCTCACAGTCCTCTTTATTACAGGTTGCCTCTGAACAAGGGGATTCTATTTCGAGCAGAGAAAAACAAGATTGTGATCTGATTTGCCTAGAGGAGGTTGTGCTGTAGAGATGTATGAGTCCTTGACATTTGCATAAAACAAATCCAACGTTTTGTTTTCTCTGGTAGAGCAGCTGACAAACTGTTGAAACGTTGGAAGTTTAGCAGAGAGTGAAGCATGGTTAAAATCACCAGAAATCTTCATAAACGCATTGGGGTTTTGTGTTTGTAGCTTAGCAACAACTGAGCTGATGGCATCACATGCAGTGTCGGCAACAGCGGAAGGTGGAACGTAAACTGTTGCCAAAATAACACTGGTGAACTCTGGGTATATAATATGGACGAAAACTTACTGCCAACAGTTCAATATCTGGACTGCAGAGATGACACTTCACAGTTACATGTCCTGGATTACACCATCTGTTGTTCACAAATACTGCTGGTCCGCCTCCTTTGCGTGTGCCACTCCTTTTTAAATCTCTGTCAGCCCGTATGGTCAGAAAGCCTGGCAGAGAGACGCAGGAGTCGCGGATATGATCCTGCAGACATGTCTCAGTGGGTTCCCGAATACTCTGGCTGGATCCTTTGTAGGGCTTGGAGTTCATCCAACTTGTTTCCCAACGATCTCACATTGCCCATCATAATCGACGGAAGAGATGGTTTGAACTTTGCTCCTTCTCTTTGCTCTTGCTCTGCATCCACAGCGACTCCTTTTCAGCTCCTCAGGGATTTAGGGTTATAGTTGATGTATTATTTGAGCTTTTGGGATATTAATCAGCTGCTCCTGGTTGTAATAAAACAGCCCCGTTGCCATGGTGACGCATCATAACAAATGTCCAAAAGTAAAAAAGTAGCAGCAAAAATCCTTCCAGCTGCACAGCAAAAGAAAATCCTCTCTGTCTATAAATACACGCATAATACATAGACCTTCAAGGTTCCATCTGATAAAAGTACTATCTAATAGTACTATACTACTGATAAAGTCATTATTGTTAAAGGTATTTTCTGTACCTGTAACATATTTGTTCATCATGAGTGGCCAATAACCTGCAGCTCCTTAATGATGCATTCAGACGTTTGCGTGAAAATCAGCGAGCGGCAGGTTTTTGTCTATAGGCCCTGAAACACAGAACCGATCCATATTTGAGTGAAATTGAAACCAGAACCATGGCTGCAGACGGTCACGTGACTTCAGTTTGCTCCTCCTCCCCCCACCTGTGCTCAGGTAACCCCAACTCGGCCATGAGTCCGGCAGGAGCCACATCTCTGGAGGAGCAGCAATACATGGAGAAACTTAAGCAGCTGTCCAAATACATCGAGCCGCTTCGCCGGATGATCAACAAGATCGACAAGAACGAAGGTGAGCAGCTGACCTTTGAACTATCTGCAGGTTATTTTTTCTTCTCAGCAGGTCATCTCTGACCTGAGATGTTGGACAAAAATCAGTAAAACTGTTCAAATGATCATCAGTTTGTTCTTATGTGAAAGCAATAATTTCCAAAGATTTTCATTAAGTTTATTTAGACTTTTTGTTATAAAATGTTTTATTAAATTGCTAAATTTAATTTAAAATGTTTTATGTTAATGAAACTTTTTTTATCATATTTACAAAACATTTTATTCGTAATTATAATTTCAGATGATGTTTTTTTTTTTGTAGAAACCTTGTTTCCATGGAAACAGGCCTTAAGTTACAAACAAAAAAAAACTTTTAATTAAATTAATTAATTTAATTAAAGGTCCTCTGTCTTTTATTTATATGAAATCAAATTTTAAATTCTGTATCAGGTTAAATATGTAAATATTTTAATATTTTAGAGGTGAATTTAAAATAGAATAGAATAGTCTTTATTGTCATAGTAATTGGGGGTACAATGACATTGAGGGTGCTAGCGCTAAGCTACCATACACAGTAGGATTAACAAAAAACAAGACATTAAAGAAGGTTTTCTCTTAAAATAGAGACATGATGGATGAAGTGTAACAAACACTGCAGAGGGGTTGATACGTACAACTGAAAATAAATGCTGTAAACAAGGAGGCATATATATATATATATATATATATATATATATATACACTGCTGAAAAAAATAAAGTGAAGACTTAAACAACACAATATAACTCCAAGTAAATCAAACTTCTGTGAAATCAAACTGTCCACTTATGAAGCAACACTGATTAACAATTAATTTCACATCTTGTTGTTCAAATGAAAAAGACAACAGGAGGAAATCTTTGGTGATTATCAAGACACTCAATAAAGGAGTGGTTCTGCAGGTGGGGACCACAGACCACTTCTCAGTACCGATGATTTCTGGCTGATGTTTTGGTCACTTTTGAATGTTGGTGGTGCTTTCACACTCGTGGTAGCATGAGACGGACTCTACAACCCACACAAGTGGCTCAGGTAGTGCAGCTCATCCAGGATGGCACATCAATGCTAGACCTCATGTGGCTGGAGTGTGTCAGCAGTTCCTGCAAGATGAAGACATTGAAGCTATGGACTGGCCCGCCCGTTCCCCAGACCAGAATCTGATTGAGCACATCTGGGACATCATGTCTCGCTCCATCCACCAACGTCACGTTGCACCACAGACTGTCCAGGAGTTGGTGGATGCTTTAGTCCAGGTCTGGGAGGAGATCCCTCAGGAGATCATCCACCGTCTCATCAGGAGCATGTCCAGGTGTTGTAGGGAGGTCATAAAGACACATGGAGGTCACACACAATACTGAGCCTCATTTTGACTTGTTTTAAGGACATTATATCAAAGTTGGATCAGCCTCTAGTGTGTTTTTACACTTTAATTTTGTGTGTGACTCCAAATCCAGGCCTCCATTGGTTCATAAATTTGATTTCCATTGATGATTTTTGTCTAATTTTGTTGTCAGAACATTCAACTTTATACAGAACAAAGTATTCAATGAGAATATTTCATTCATTCAGATCTAGGATGTTATTTGAGTGTTTCCTTTAGTTTTTTTAAACAGTGTACATATGTTATATGACTATCAGAGGATGGAATAATAAATAACAGTTTCAAAGTGAATAAATTACAGTTGAAGGATGAATAAAATTAGAAATTGCAATGTTACAATTTAAAATAGCTATAAACATTAATTAAGGCTGTGGAAGGAAGCAGTGAGCTATGAGAAAGTTACCAGAACCGATGGTTTGGGTTCAGTTTTTATGATCAATATTTATTAGGTGAAATTATAAGAAAACAGGAAGTTAATGCTTGTGATGTTGTGCTGCCAGACAGGAAGAAGGATCTGAGCAAGATGAAGAGCTTGCTGAACATCCTCACCGACCCAACCATCAGGTACAATCTGTTTCTAACACCTCGCCATGAACTCCATGTGAGGCTGTGAGACACACAGAGCTGCTTCCTTGTGTTGAAGGTGTGGAGCTGCAAGACTGGCTGGTTCATCCAGGGGTTCTTTGTTCTTCTGACCTTCAGGTGTCCTCTGAAGACGCTGCAGAAATGTGAAATAGCTTTGGAGAAACTGAAGAACGACATGGCCGTGGTAAGAACAGCTGAACCATCTGCCTCCACCTTTCTACACTTTAAAGATCCTATGATAAATCCAATTACATTTATGGAAAGGAAACATTGATCAAATGTTTTAGAAAGTTACTGCAATGAACAGTTGTTGACATATATGGTCATAATATAGTGAAACCAGAGCCTTAATCCCAGTTTACATCCCCGGCATTGGGCGGCGAGTTTATTGTTCCAGGATGCTGGAGTCAATATGTATGGATCATACTGGACCACCAGGAAACAGAACCAGCACAACATCTGGATTTTCAAAATAATTCACTAGAGACGGACTAGATCTGGCTTTATATATATTTATAACTGGCTTTATATTAGCAGTTGTTAACATTAGATCAATTAGATCAGTTACTGGGTTAACTAAGGTATTATAAACCGAGCAATTAAACATTAAATGCACCAAATGAAGCAACAAATATAGCTTCTCTGGTCTCAGTGAACTCATCCATTGTAGAACAAAATGCATGAAAATATCTGGATGCATAAAACAAAAAACAAATGAGGCAGTTTAACTGGTTTAAGTTCCACAGAATGACTTGTTTTGGACTTGCTGCCGCATTTATCACTGGCTTTTATTGAGCGATCTGTCTTTGGTTCTTGGAGCTCCAACGGGCTTCGCAGCGGACCGGACCGGACTGGACCGAAGCAGATACCGTGTAAATCCAGGGTTACAGTAAATACGGCCCCAAGTGAAACAACTAGAGGTAAAGTGAGCAGCATGGAGCAGCAGCAGCAACACAAGGGATGATTCAAGATCTGAAGACACCACCTGGAGATCTTTTCCCATCAGATGCTCTGAACAGCGAGGCTATAGACTCGGCTTCAACATCCTCCTTCTTCTGTCAGATATCTGACCTCTGACATCATTTCTCTGGTGAATTCAGAGGTTTTCTTGTTCGAAGCAGTTTGCTGAGAAGTCCTCTGATCACACCTGGCTGTGCTTGGTGGGACCAGCCCATCTGTTCCTCCTCAGTTTTCCAGCTCTGATCCAGGCAGCTCTGATCCTCTTCCCTTCAGGAAAGTAGTGCAGACTGTTGTTGTCACCACCAGCAATGCACCGTTTCACCATATTAACGCTGTTTTTAACACAACTTGGCTTCTACCTGAACCGTTTGAGGCTCACACAATGAATGACCAGAGACTTCCCTTCTGATGTCACTTCCTGGCGACTTTGGACTCACAAAATTTAACAACGAAAATAGGCTTATTTTGTCACACAATTGTCTTTTATCACATCTTCCTAATACCACATAAATTTCTGCCCAATTTTCCGATGGTAGATCATGAAGAATTGAATTTGACGAGCTTCCATAGCTGAGAGATCTTTGGATTGTCTGTAAGACACATTCTAATGTTGCTCTAAGCTGTTTCTCAAATGCACGTTTTGTTTTCCTGGTTTGAAGCCTTTTGTTGCCAGGATGAAATCAGTAGTAGTTAGTTGAAAATAAAATGACCATCAGAGTTACTGTATTTAGTGATGGCTCTTTGTCTCAGACGTGTTGCAGCAGATGTAAGCAGATGGTGCAGCTGAGCTGACAACCATGCAAGAGAAGCTCTCTGATGTTCTGTCATTTTGAAAGTTGCTTCTGTGTCGACTCATCTCTGGCTCGTCCTTTAAGGTTTTCTTTCTTAATGAACCTTAAGATCATTTTCTGGGTGGATCGGTTCTGAAAGGAGTACCATCTCTGTTTCAGCCAACCCCTCCTCCTCCTCCAGTGCCCACCAAGCAGCAGTATCTGTGTCAGCCGCTGCTGGACGCCGTCATGGCTAACATCCGCTCCCCGGTGTTCAACCACTCCCTCTACCGGACCTTCGCCCCCGCCATGAGTGCCATCCACGGGCCTCCCATCATGTAGGCATCTCTCACTTTGCTTGATGCTGGTTTACCTCACCCTGTTTGACCCAGTTTCTGTTCCTCAGGGGACCAAATGTCTGCGGGAGGAAGAGGAAATACGAGGAAGACGAGCGGCAGACCATCCCCAACATCCTGCAGGGGGAGGTGGCGCGCCTCGATGTCAAGTTCCGGGTTAATCTGGACCAGTCATTCTGCAGCAACAATGGCACCGTTCACCTCATCTGCAAGCTGGGTGAGAGGCTGTGATTGGCTGATCAGCACTGACCTCAGATCAGTCAAACAGCTGAGAGCCGCTCTGATGTTTCCTGTGATTCTCTGCAAAGTTAAAACACTCTAGGAACAGACCTGAATGCTGAGAAGAACGGCCCAGATTGATCTATAGGTCTGCCAATAATTTAATTCTAGCAGTTACAACAAATAGAAAATGGTTCTTTTCATGTTCACGTCTGAAGTGGAGATGCAGGAAGGTGAGATAAAAACAGCGAGTCTGCAGCT
The DNA here is from genome assembly GCF_021462225.1 of Girardinichthys multiradiatus. NCBI lineage: Eukaryota > Metazoa > Chordata > Actinopteri > Cyprinodontiformes > Goodeidae > Girardinichthys > Girardinichthys multiradiatus. The sequence goes on along the minus strand of NC_061818.1, from coordinate 40,549,004 downwards.
CAAGTCTGAGTTCATAAAGTGAAGATTTATCTGCGATTTTATCCAGTGAGGAGCAGGAAAGTTGCAGCCTGGAGACCTAACAAAGCTCTCTGCACTGAGCCTGTCTGTAATTCACTGGAGAATAAGTGTGGCCTCATTCTGGTCTGGTTCTGACCAGCAGCTGGTGTGCATCTGTCAGCGTGATCTTCTTAACAACTGTGTCACCAGAACGCTTTCAACCCACACGGTGGTTGTTATTCTCACCTTTCTGGGTCGGCTGTGGTTCAGGTGGTAGGAGTTTGAACCCCCACTGTTCGTCTCTGTCATTGTGTCCTTCTTTATTCAGTCTCACTTGTGTCAGCGTGTGAATGTGTGGATGACTGATTGTAGTTTAAAGCGCTTTGGGTTGTCTGGGGACGTGATAAAGCGCTATACGAGTTCAGGCCATTTACCATGACCTTGAGTGGCATCAACACTGTGTGGCGTCCATGCAGGGACCAGCTTCCTGGTTAACTCAGGAGGCTCTGGGCATTCCAGAAAGTTTAAAATGACTTGAAAACAGGATGATACTTATGTTTACATATAATCTTCTCATTAAATGTGTTTCTTTCATGCAGCTGTTTTCCTTCAGCAGAACAAATCCTGATCATTCAGATCAATTATTTAGAGGAAGTTACTGTTAATGAAATACTGCAGAATATAAAACTTCATGCCTTTCTAACTCTAATTTAGCCTAAATGTTGCTGAGCTCTGCTGGAAAACCAGCTCATTGTCTTTGTATTTTCCTTTCTGCGACCCAGAATCCTGAGATTCTTTTTGGGTCGTCTGGATCAACAGATCTCCATCATTTTTACTTTGGCTTCCTTTTTCTCAGCTTCGGTTCTTGTTCCTGTTGGGTCAGAGTCGCAGCTACCGTTCATCTAACCTTGTTTCCGTTGTTGTTTGCCCGTCAGATGATAAAAACCTGCCCAGCGTTCCTCCTCTGCAGCTCAGCGTTCCTGCAGACTATCCGGATCAGAGTCCGCACTGGGCCGACGATGGAGATCAGTACGGTGAGGAAACACAGGAACATGGGGATCACGTTCCTCAGCACCAGGTCACAGCTACAGTCTGAATCCACTCAGGACGTTTGCTGTAAAGAAAAGCTTCAGAGTGTACAGCTAGATTTAAAATGTAGAACATCTGGAGAAGGTTTCATTTCTTCATGATTAAATCTGTGGAAACACTGAGTGAACGACTGAAGCATCTTATTACCTCCAACCCCTGACCCCTGACCCCTGTCGGAGACTCTGGACGTGCTTGTCTGTGTTGACGTTGTCTCTGCTGTGTCTCTCAGGTGCGAACAGCTTCCTGCAGACGGTGCACAGAAACATGACATCCAAACTGCTGCAGCTGCCGGACAAACACTCCGTCACGGAGCTGCTCAACACCTGGGCCCAGAGCGTCCGGCAGGCCTGCCTGTCTGCAGCCTGAAGCCCCGCCCACGCACAGCCACCTGCAGGCTGAAGCCCCGCCCACCTGAAGTCTACCTGTCGCAGCCACAGTAACTCACACTACGTTCTGATCCATTTCAAACATTAAAGGTTGAAATGAACTCCAGCTGTGATGCTGCTCACCTGTTTACCTGCAGACCAGTAAGCCGCTGCTTGTGTTACTCAGATGTTTTTCTCCTGGATGCGTCATTCTTTAGTTTCTCTGTTTGAAAACAGCCAATATAGTAAAGATTTATCAGCTGTTTAAATGTTTTTTAATAAATAAAATCAGTTTCAACATGAACCCAAACACCACTTCATCACTTCTGTGGGTTTTTCCTCACGGCCTGAAAGAAAATATCTCGAGTTTTAACCCATCTGTGAAAAAGCCTGGATTCTAATGTAAAAAGGTGAGGAAATGATAAATCTATAAATATATATCGTGTGAACCAGGGATGCAAACAAATAATCGACTTACGGTTAATTGTTGAAAGCATTTTTATTAGATTAAATTTAGTTTGATTTTATTTACTGAAAACGTCTGCTTACCCTGTCTTTAAATGGTAGTTCTACATCTCTCTGTTCATAAGGGATTATTAAAGAGGAACTAAACCCCAAATCATCTTTTTCTTTGCAGATAAGCTGTATAAACTGGGCCTTAGGGGTGCTATCTTTATGTTACAGTGCGTTTTTATTTTTTTATTTCATGTAAACTTGTTTAATTCTGCAATATTTGTCCTAAAACCCTCTTAGTGCTGCCATCTTGGGTTGAAGATGGTTACTGTAGTTAAATTTTCCTATTGGTTCAAGCGGTACAGCTTGGTCCGTGCTTATGTCACAGCCCCATGTTTAGGTACAAAGCCATCTTACTAGGACACGCCCCTGTAGCGAGTCAGGAATTGGACCTGCACCTCCACTGCATCGGCAGCGTCGGGATTCTGGCATCATCTCCTTGAGCCAGCGGTTTGAACTGATGAGGCTCAGGCCTCCTCGGGCTCCATAAAACCTCTCTTAACCTCCGGTGATGAGGGGGTGCTACCACTTTCCCTCGTCCTCCTGACCACACCCCCACTTAACCTTCTGCTCTCCTCCCTACACTTGGCACCGCCCACTTTGGTGGCATTTTTCAAAATTTGTCTGGGGGCGGAGTTATGCTTTTCCATGGAGTTTAGCTCTACTTTAATGTTTCACATATTGTATTTTAATCAGCAACCTAATTGGTTCCTGATTTGCTTTATTTTATAAATATGTCTAAATTTAATGTGTGAGAAAATCACATTTTTGTTAATTCAGTCGGTATTAATACAGCAGGTACGATAAATTAAAGTTAAATATATTGTTGTGCTTATTTTAAATTCAGCGTCTTGTATAAAATTTAGCTTCACATTATGGAAAGACCTTGATACAAGAGAAAAGTCAGGTTTTTAGGAAAATGACCATTTATTAATTAACTGTTAGTCGATTGATTAGGTCAGTCAACTTCTGAAAAGTTCATTTATTTCATTAATTTGGTTTAAAGAGGACTTTATAAATATAAATATTTAGTTGTTTAGCAGAAAAAGACATGAATAAAAGTATGTTTTCAAGCCAAGGTGACAGTCTGGACACCCTACCTGTAAGAGCCACTGTTGACCCCATTGCTATAAAATGTGGGTTTAGTGGGATGTTTTGGGTCATTTTTGTGTTCCAGGGTCCAGTTCTGCTCATATTTTCTTTAAACACCCTCTGATACATTGTAGAGTTCATGCTGGATTCTGTGATGGTGAGCTGGACAGCTCCGGCTGCATCAAAGCATGACACTTCCACCTCCATGCTTCATTGTAGGTATGAAGTTTAGGCCAAACATGTCTTCTGTTCTGGTGTCCACATAATTAGATTGACTTATCTGCTCAATGAACATTATTCTGTTGGACAGACATGCACTTCAACAGCAGCAAGAACCTGTAGTAGATCCCCTGAGGGCATTTTAGGTTTTTTTTTGAGACTTCTTTGAGCATCTTTATCAACCTGCTTGGACGACCAGGCCTGGACATGGCGATGGATCTGAATGTCCTCCTCTGGTAGACTATCTTCTGTACATCAGAACGGCTGATTTCAGATTCCTCCGAGCTCTCGGAAGTCCTGAAACAGACACATAAGCTGCTACGATCTTTTCTGTAGGCCTCAGATCTTTGGATCTCCCCATGGTCTTCATCCTGTCTGCAACAGTCAGGAACACCAAACTAAATGTCTGGAGCTTAAACAGAACAAACCTTCACAATGCAGAGTAATGATGTTCTCATGCCCACCTGTTGTGATTTTACTCAGAGTTTCCCGGATCGGGAGTCAAACCAGAGTCTCCATACGTTGGGGGGCAGTCTACCACTACACCCCCTAATAATACTGGTTAAAACTGATAAATATCCATATATAAATGTTTAAATAATTTTAGAAAAACACACTGGCTGTTGTAGGGTGTGCTAACTTTTTTTTTTTACATGGCTTTGTTTCACTCTAATGAATCTATATATCAGAATGTTACTTTTTCAATTGAAACAGAACTTTTCCATATTCTAATTTATTGAGATGGACCTGTAGAAATCAGTGCTGCAACGTTGCCCCCTGCTGGACAGGAGGACACAGAGTTCAGGCCTAGTTTGTTTCCACTTCGGGTTCCTGAACGTCTTTTTATCTGGAGCTTCACTTCCTGGATCCTTTGTGTGCGTTTTGATTGTGGCGCCTGAATGCCCGACCGTTTATGTCCTGATTCAGAAGCAGTCCAGCAGCCGCAGTCTGAGCATGCAGATCTCCACCCACCACAGCCATAAAACCAGTAAAAATCACACTAATACAGCTTGTTTCAAGGTGGTCATACTGGAGCCACAGACTGCCACTCTAAACCGTAACCACATACATACACACGGCTCCATTCAAACAGAACCAGAAATCCCACCGTTAAGAGTTGCTTCAATGTGTATTTCAGAACATCAATTTGAACTTTACTGGTTAAAAGCTCTGAGCGTTGCTGAAAGTGGAAGACCTTTAAATCTTTCCAGAAGTTTGCAGAACCCTGGTTGGAAAATTTGGCCTTAAGAGCTGATGACTGGAATCACAATGCTGGGCACATTTAGCATAACGAGAAATCTTGAGCTTCCTCAAACCACAAAGATCCAATGTCCATTCGTGGTCCATCCAAAATGTGGGCAGATTTCTACCAGCTTTGGATTTGGTTCTGGTTCCTGCAGCCGGAACCCATCTAGAAAGGGTGTGGTGAGGACCCAGGAGGCTCCTGTTCTTTGATGCAGTCATGTTACAACGGGTCTGAATGGATTTTCACCGTGGTGTTATGGATGTAACAGTTTATGTTCCCAGATAAAGAAATCGGACCGCTAGATGTTAACAGACACATGGAATCAGTGTAGAAAAGGTAACAAAGACCGGGTTTTATTAAGTTCATTCAGGGTCTACTCTTCATCAGAACTCCTCCTGGTTGTAACTCGCAGCAGAAATAGTCCAGGATTTGATCCTGGTTGTGAAGCCTTCACTGAACCTCACAATCAGTTTGAGGAACGGAGATCAGAAGCTGAGTGAGAAGGCTCTGTAGGACAGGTTGGTGAAAACGTCGATGTTGCTGCTGCCGCCGCCCACCGTCAACACCTGGAACACAAACACACCTGTCAACTGAACGCTCCTTCACACCTGCAGCTTCCGGTGCTGCGTTCAGGGTCTCACCCGGTGCTCTGAGCTCTTGGTGTTCAGCTGCATTGTGTTCAAGCTTGGCGGTGTGCAAGGGATCCGGGCCTTGACTTCTCCTCCCAGCAGACAGTGGGACACGAAGGCCCCCTCACCCACAGCCAGGATCTACACACACACACACACACACACACACACAGTGAGAATTGCTGTTTGTTGTCCGCTCTGTGGGCGATGTAAATCTGTTTCCCACCATGTCCTGATGGAAGGTGGCCTGACGCTGGCAGCCTCTCAGAGGGAACACCGAGGTTGGAGACAGGGAGCGAAGATGCCACAGAGACAGAGAAGGTCCTCCACCACACAGCTGCAGCAACACAAACAACAACAGTCTGACGAAGAAGGAATCACCATGGCAACCAGTGGTTAACAGAAGCTCGGTCAGCTTGGAAGATTTTTTCCATCAGTGTCTAAACAAAATCTCACGTGTCACATGACTTCTCACCATCCAATCAGAGTCTGTGGTCAGACAGCTGATCCACTTCCCGTACCGAGGTCTCGCGCAGCTCTGAAACACAGCGGACTTTCTTCAGTTTTCTCTGGATTTAAGAACATTTAATGGCATCATGCGCCTGGTCTGGTGTCAGCTCTCACCTCGTACTTGTAGACCTCGATGCAGTGAACGCACTGACCCGTCCTGCTGTCTAAACAACACATCATCATCAACCTCACTGTCTGCTGATGAACGTCCACATGGCGGCTGCTACTCACCCCACATCCTCACAGCGCCGTCCTCTCCGCCCGACAGAAGCTCTGCCTCCCGCTCACGCATGCACACACAGTGCAAGTAGTCCGTGTGACCCTGAAGGGTCGCCTGAGGACACCAGAGGTGACATATTAGTCGTATGATCAGAGACAACAGGTTGAGTGGTTGCTGCAGAAGAAGAAGCTGACGCACCTTGAAGGCCCCGTGCTCCAGGTCCAGGATGTGGATGTTGTTGTCTCCGGCTCCGATTGCCAGACTGTTGTCCTAACACAGGAAAACACACAGGGAGACTCTTCCTCATCAGCTCATCAACTCGCCTACATCACCTTACTTTAAATCAAGTCAGAGGTCAGTGACTGCCTTCTCACCCGAGGGTTGATGACCATGGAGTTGATTTCTGGGATCTCCAGACCAGATCTGCCAAAGACACAACAGAGACATGAGTTTGTGGTCGTCCTTCAGAACAAACTGGAAGCAGCAGAGTCATCCTCACTTGTAGTTCGGCCTCTTCGTCCACAGCGGCTTCACGTTCTGAGGAGACAAAGTTCATCACTTCATGTTGACCCTGCAGCTCCTAGGCCTGTCAACAAGCTGTGACTTATGGCAAGCCATTAGCAGCTGAAATCGCCCGGTTGGTGTAAAAATGCTGTACTTTATGTAAGCTTTATGAAGTCCACCTGTGTGCAATCTGTCGCTTGATCTGTCAGGATAAACACACCTTCTCTGAAAGGCCCCAGAGGCTGCAGCCCCACTAAACAGGAGACATCACACGATGAAGACCAAGGGGCTCTCCAAACAAGTCAGGGACAAAGTTTTTGAGAAGTACAAGTCAGGGTGGGGTTCTAAAAAAAAACAAACATCCACATCTTTGATGTTCCCCAGAAGTCCCATCAAATCCATCATCGAAAGCACATGGTACCACAACAAACCCGCCAAGAAAGGACCGCCCACCAGAACTCACAGACTAGGCAAGAAGGGGAATAATCAGAGAGGCAGCACAGAGACCAAAGGTAACCCTGGAGGAGCTGCAGAGTTCCACAGCAGAGACTGGAGCATCTGTCTATAGGACCACATTAAGCCTCCATAGAGCTGAGCTTAATGGAAGTGTGGCCAGAAAAAAGCTATTACGTAGCCATAAAAATAAGTAGGGACATTTGAGTTTCCCAAAAGGAACGTGGGCAACTCCCCAGATGTACTGAGAAAGGGGTTCTGGTCAGATGAGGCTAAAATTGAAGTTCTCAGCCACCAAGGAAATGCTGTCTGGTGCAAACCCAACACATCCTATGACCCCCAAGAACACCATCCCCACAGTGAAACATGATGGTGGCAGCATAATGCTGTGGCAATGTTTGTCAGCGGCATGGACTGGGAAACTGGTCAGAGTCGAGAAAAAGACGGATGGTGCTAAATGCAGGAGTATTCTGGAGCAAAACCTGTCTGCCTGTGATCTGAGACTGGGACGGAGGTTCTCCTTCCGTCATAAAATGATCTGAAGCATACTGCTGAAGCAACACTCGAGTGGTTTAAGGAGAAACATTTAAATGTGTTGGAATGGCCTAGTCAAAGTTCAGACCTCAGTCCAATTGAAAATGTTTGGTTAGACTTGAATATCGCTGGAGAAGCTGGCGCACATTAGCTTTAAAGAATGGGTAAAAATCCTAGTGGGAAGATATGGCGAGCTCATGGAGACTGATCCAAAAGTACTTGCAGCTGGAATTGCTGCTCTAAAAAGTACTGACCCCTCTGTGAACAGTTATGTGTGTTGAAGTTTTCTTACAAATAGGTTGGAGACGGGCTGATTTCTGGCACTAATGGCCTTCCATAAGTTCAGACGTTACCTTCTTGGTAAGTTCGTTCCAGCTCCAGGAGCTGACCTCTCCGTTTCCCGCGCTCAGCAGAACACAGTCGGTGGACAGGAGACTGAACACGGGACCTTCATGAGCTGCAGAGGACAAGGCAAGACTGGGATCCAACCAGAACTCCAGAACCAGGACTGGTTCTTTACAGCTTTACAGTATTTTAAAAAGTACCTTTTCACAGCATGAATCATTTACAAATGCAACTGTTCATAACTTCAATAATGTTAAAGTTTGCCGTGCTAACAAAAACTTTTTTTAATGAAAAGAGTTGCTTTTCAGAAAAATCTCATTCAAATTTATCTTTGTACAACATTAAGTTAAAATTCACATTTTAACAGTGCAAATTTATTAGGAGAAAAAAGGCTTTCTTCTAGTTAAAGACAAAAGAAATTCATGCAATAAATGGATTAAAAAGCATTTTTACACAACATATAAGCTTTTACAAAGTATATTTTATAGCATAATCACTTTTTCTAACTAAAAACGAAGGATTTTAAAAATGGGGAAACCAAACAATAACTCACAAACCTAAGAAATGTTTACAGTAGCTCAAAAAAATAAAAAAACACTGATTTTTAATTTATAATATTATTCCTTTCTAAAACAAGCACTTATGTAATAAAAAACATTTTATAATGCAGATTAAGTGTTAAAAAGCCTCATAAAAATGTTTCTTAAAATGTTAAAATAAAAATGTATTTTATTTGATAAAACTGTTTTAAATTGAGTTTTTAAAATCAACCTGAAAGAAAGAAATAAAAAGTTTCTGCTTGTTTTAAAACCAATTTGTTTTATTAATGCTGTGAGGACTTTATGTTGAATTTACAGGTGATTTATGACCTTTAACCCTTCACAGACTGACAATCAACTCTTCACAAAGGAGAAACACAAATGAAACGCACCCCTCAGGTGTGCAGGTCTCACCTGTGAAGGTCAGAACAGGCTTCTGATTGGCTGCTGTGGCGTCTGGACTGAGTGCTGCAGCCAGGCTGAAAACAAAGCATGGTGACAGGTGTGAGCTTCCCGCCGATTGCAGGTGAGTCAGATCAGGAGTGTTTGTTTCGTCTCACCTGAACAGGGCGATCTCTCCATAGTTGTTCCCAGCTGCCAGAAAGCGTCCGCAGGGAGAAAAGCTCTGGGAGAAAACAGACATGTGGAGGAGCTGCAGGCAGAGAAGACATGATGGTAACGAGTTATTAATGTTATATCTGATCAGACAGGATCAAACGTTACCATGGTTACCTGGAAATATCGCTGAACGTATCCTTATCGTTAGAGAAAATGATAAAAAATTAAAGACATACCTAACACACTGGATAACATTTGATATGATTTCTTTTGGACAAATAAAACTATTGTGATAAAGAAGCTATATTGTGTAATGTAAAAAAAATATGGTGGCCTGGAAGTTTCAAGTTATGAAGCATTGAATAGCTGCTATCAAGCGTACTTCTAAGTCCTGTTTTTAATCTTTTGGCTGGAATTTGATGCTTGCTTAAACGTGATTATAAAACGTAAAGATATCCATCAACTTATCCAACTTTTATAAGCGAGAAACATATGCTTATATCAAAGAAGAGCTCTTTTATATAATGATTGGTGAGGTTGTTGTCACCAAAAGAAAATAATAAGAGGTACCTTTGTCTTCTGGAAGTTCCCATTGGTTCAACCTCTTATGGGAAATTAATTGGAACATAATTTGGTTACCGGGGGCTAAATTTAGTTTCAATAAAAAAATAAGTCTCTTTAAAACACTTCATAACATACAAGTTAAAAAGACATTGACGAGGTTTCTATTGGATATTAATTACTCATGTTCTACATCAGGATGTTTGGACCATTATTAAACGTTACACTAGGCAGAAAACTGGAAAAATAATTTAATTTCAAGAAACTGGCATAATTTGATTTCCTATAGATAAAGACCTGGAAAGGGGGCATTTTTTCCATCCAACTTCCTTTGTATACTGGAAAGTTTCACATTCACAAAGATAGACTAAACCAAACTTCAATCATTTCTATTTTATATGTATGTGTATATATATATATATATATATGTTATTATATATATATAATAATAGCAACAGATACTGTTCTACACACAGGTGTGGATTTACTTTGTTTTCTTGTATTTTAATGTTTTTGTCTAATATTAATTTCAACAAAAAACTGTTCGTGGGGCTGGGAGCATTTTAAAGTGCGCATGCTCAGTTTTCGGTTGGCTCCCTGAAAGCAGGTCACGTGACCCTGCAGAGACAAAGCCCCGGGAAGTAATGACCTCCGACCCAACGAATCAAACGGATTTTCCTCTTAGATAACCTCAGAACTGGTCCAAACTCTGCCCGAATTAAACATTAAACGGAGTCTAATGTCAAACTGCTTAAAACGTTTCATTTAATATCTGTATTTTAGATTAATATCCAAACAAACATTCGCTGGATTTCAAACGGGAGTTCGTTTCTTTGTGAAGAATCAAACTTCTGCGCCCAAAAAGGGAGAAATATAATAGAAGTTCTCCTTATTAACTTTTAGCTTCTCTGCTCGGTAAAAAAGAACCGTGTAAATTATTTTTTTATGCTGCTTCAAAAATATCTTCAGAAACGGCGCCGCGGGTTTTTGAGTTTTAGTGTCTTAACTTTACAGAGATCCCACAGAACCATGAAGAAATGTTGACCGGAACCGAGTTCACCTCTACGGGTCCCATCCTGGCCGCGGGAATCCTCCGAACTTCTGGGAAAACGTCTGGAAAAACAAAGAACTCAGGAACAAGCAGATGGAAGCCCAACAACGGAGCAACAGGAGGGAAACACACGGAGAGTGGCGCTGAAATATGACGTCAGCACCACAGCACGGCATTCTGGGACATGCAGACCAGCAGCGTCTTTCTGGTTCCGAGCTGAGAGAAGCCCAATATCCTCCGAGAAAAACAAGTCGAAGAGTTTTATTTTAGAAAGTGTGGTCGGAGCCACCTGGTTGGAGCTGTACCGACCGACTGAGATTTAATCTGGTTCATGATGTAATCCTGGTTCCGATCTGTCTGATTCGGATCTGATCTTCAAAGACCTGACTCCTGAGGGAGATGCTCTGGTCTTGCTGCTCCATCTACGCTTCGGTCTTCACCACCAGGAGCTGGATCGTGACTGACAGATCCAGCTCCTGGATGCAAGCAGCTGCATTGAGCTTCCTGTAGGTTGACCAGGTTCTACCACAGAGATCAGGAGAAGAACTCCATCATCCTGGGAAGCTTGGAGAACAGCTGCTGCTCCTCCACATCAACAGCAGCCAGCTGGAGAACAGGACGCCTCACCTTTTGAAGGAGAACCCAGTGTGGATCAAGAACTCCCAGAGAAGAATTACATCTCCCCGTCTGACCCGCTTTAAATATTCTGCAGAATTTTCCAGAGTAAGACACATTTCCTGCCCAAATGAGAGCCGGACTGGACCAGTCTCAGACAGCCGCCCCGTGGCCTGACCTCTGATGTTAACTGGACTTCAACTGTTTCCACACATATTCAGAAGTATCCAGAAGTAACTAGTTACTTTTACCTGAGTAACCTTTTGAAAACAAAAGTAATTCCAGAAGTAGCTTTACAGCATCATCCGTTTTACTTGTAATATTTTGATGAAGTACTTGAGTAATATTATTGTGAAGTACTGCTACTCTTACTTGAGTAAAATGTTGGACCAAGCTTCTCGCTGTGAGTCACATGACTGGATGAAGATCTAAAAGACACCAGACTCACGGCTTCATTGCGGCTTCATTGTTCTGGTGTTATTTTCTGTCTGCTGAGCCGTCAGGAGATCTAGTCAACATACAGGAAGCAGTAGAAACTACCACAGGAAGTACCTCACCCTGTTCTAACACATAAACCTTACCTACTGTAAGTACTGGTCTCATAGGTTTTAAGTAGAAAAAAAGGTTCCCTCTGCCTGAATTTGTTATTTTGTAATTATTTATTTGTAAAAATCAATTTTTAGTTTTCAAAATACCAGAATTTTCACCTAACTTTATATTTTTATTTGTCTGATTAAATCATTTCTAAATATTAAATCAGATGTTCTTATTGTGTACTCTACTTTTACCAAATACTTTTTACTTTTACTTGAGTACAAATATGTAGAAGTAATTCTACTCTTACTTGAGTATAATTCTTGGCTTCTCCACCCACCTCTGTCCAGAACGGACTCAGTGGAGGTCTGTTTGTAGCAGAAAGTTTGGGTGGATTTGGTCAGATCTCATCAATTAATCATTAGTCGATTGATTAGATCAATCAACTTTAGATTAGCTCGTTAGTCGATAACTTGCATCATTTTTCAGCCCTGAGTTCAGTTCTCTCTCAGAACTTCAACTCTCCACATCTGGAGGAAACAGTCTTAGCAGAACAGAGCAGTTTTTTCCCTGAGCTTCTGGAGGAAACCTACAGGAGGTTCCAATCTGCATTTACTCTTCCAAGATATCTCAAGCATTTGATTATTTTTCAGACTTTCCTAAGAGATATCATTTAGTTTTTCTCTGCCTGATTTTTAGGTTTTGTTGTGATTCTCTCCCACAGTCCAAACTGGCCACTGTGGGTGTGTGTGTCCAGGGTGAACCTGCCTCTCATCACTGTCCTCTGCAGACTGACACCAGGCTCCTGCTAACAAAATGGATACTTTCTAAAATTTGATTGTTTTGCTTCTTTTATTCTTGGAAAAGAACATAACCAGGAAAATTTGAGCCGTTAGTTTCCTTTGCAACATGTCAACCCATCAGTTTGGACGTTAAAATCAGAATCAGAATCGGCTTTATTGCCAAGTCCGGACATACAAACAAGGAATTTGACTCCGGTCCACTTTGCTCTTTGGTTTTGTTTTACAGAATATACAAATTTACAATGTACAATATACACATATATAATAAAATTGTGCATTTGCAACATCTGTTTGCTGTTGTTTTATACTCTAAAAGGCTCTAAAAGGCTTGAAACTAGCTGAAACATTCCAGGTTCTCCTCAGAGGTCAGACTGAAGGGCTCACAGAGGTCACTCATTTATTGTGGTGCAGCTACATAAAGCTGCTGATGGTTGATTATTGGTCAAATCGCAGCGTTGTCTTATCTCTCGAGTCTCCCTTTCCACAGGTGATCCTGCTGCTCACACGACCCTCAGAGCTGCAGAGGACCTCAGCAGCTTCCTGCAGGAACTTGTGTAATTTGTGAATCATTGAATTCAAATTCTTTGTCATCCTTCTTTTTGTCGACTTGGTGTCCTGTTGTGGGTCAGTGTTGTTGCTTTGTGTTTACTTGTTTTTCTCTGATTGTTGCACATGTTGCAGCTTGTGTTTATATTTTTGCTCTTATTGTTTGTGTTGTTTCGCCATCATTTCGTTCCCTCCGTTGTAATATCTGGTTATATTTGTGTTTGTGTAAAATTTCTTGTTGCGTTTTTGTCTGTTTTTTTACTGAATGTCTGATATTATTGACTTGTGATCAGTCTGCTTTTCCTGCGTCTGGAATCTGCAGATTTTATGATTTTGCGTCTGTTTGTAGCATTAGATCATTTTGATGCTCTGTTTATCTTCTCACACACACACACACACACACACACACACACACACACATAAAACACTTCGTTCCCTTTGGGATGAGTGTGGCATGTTTGGACTCCATACAGATTAATTCATTTAATTAGCAAACTAAAAAAGAAGAATGTTTTATTTTGCGGGCAGTTCGGTTCTGACCCAGGCGACACAAACCTGCCGCCGCTGCTGTTTAGACCCACGCCGCGTCGCGTCGCGTCGCGTCGCGCCGCTAGCCTCACCGCGCGCGGCAGCGGCAGGAAGTGTGCTGCTGTAGCGGCGGTGGGGGGGACACAGCAGAAAAAGTCGGAGGGTGAGCAGGAGGAGAAAATAAGCATGTCTAATCTGTGAAAGGTTCACGATCTGTGGGTCCAGACCGTGCATCGGTCTACTGGCGGGTGCAGAGGCCAACTGAGGGGTGAGTTTTGGGTGGAAAACGCAGGAAAGCCGATGTTTTCCATGAAAGGGGGGCCGCGGTGTGTTTGTCGGGATCTTTGTGTAGCTCCGAGCTAGCTGCGCTGCTAACCGCTGCAGCGGATACAGCTTTCGGTCACTTAATATGGAGGAAACCTAGAAACCAGCCTCACAGTCGGGCATACAGTTGTGTGAGACTGATGATTGTGCGATTTTCTTCGCTATTTGCTTGTTTCCAACTTCCGTTTTTCTGTTTTCTGTCTCCGCGGGGATGCTAGTCGTTAGCCAGGCGCTAACCGTTAACTCGGCCGAGCATCAGGTCTCACCTCCGCTTGCTTTGCTCTAAATATTCGTAATTACAGCCTGAAATGACCGCGGGACAATCTTCCGAAGTTCAGCACCGTGCCTCGGTCAGTGAACTGTGCCCGGAGGTCGACTGGACCGTAGCGGGTCTGTGTTTGCTATTAAAAAGCGAGCTAACCCCATTAGCTGCGGGAAAATGGCTCGCCGCCGCGGTCGAAAGCCATTTCAGATGTTCATAGGGTCTCGGTGGGAGTGGGCTCATGGCTGCAGGTGGTGTCCTGCATCATGTCGCAAACATACGGTCCTCCACCCTCAGCTCCGCCGTCCTCTCCCCGGAGCGGCAGGGCGGGTGGCGGTGTGATGATCGAGCGGCGCTCAGAGTGGGGGGTCCGCGGCACGAAATGTCGAATTGTCCCGCTTGGTCCGATGAATTCCTGCCGAGGCCGAACCGGAGCGGGAGGAGACGGGCCAAGGTCAGGCGGCCACGGGGCGGCCGTCTGAATCTGGTCCGGGTCTGCTTCAAGCAGGAAATGTGTGTTGGTCTAGAAAACTGTAAAATACAGCAGAACCTTTAATTCGGGTCAGACCGGTTTGTGTGTGAACGCAGCCGGGTTGTTCCTGGTCAGTTTAAGGCCTCAGCAGGTTTGTTTACATGATGATCTGAAGGGAAAGTTGTGATTGGCTGCAGCCCAGATTCACATCTGACTGACTGAAAGGTTCAGACTGGTCCAGATCACTTTACAGCACGTCTGAGGAGGAACTCAGCTTGGAGTTCGGGCATTTTCTTTGAAAATAAGGGTTTGGGACAATAAACTAGAGCTGCACAACATATTCAATCAGAACCTTTATCTTGGTATCACAGTTACACAGGACAGTTTGGATGCAATACTTGGCGGCCTATGATACTTATTTTTTACATGTAAATGGTATATTTGGCCAGTTGGATGGATTGTTCTCTGCTTCCTTGGTGCCCAAACGTATCATAGATATGTTTGTTATTTTTAATGCATATTTTAGTGATTTAGATTCTAAAGCTAACAGAATGGGAGATGTTGAAAGAAGATTGAGCAAAAGTTTTTACAGCAGCCAATTCTGCCATTGCAAAATTACACTGTTTTTATCAAGATTTCCTAAATTAGTGCCGCCCTATAATAAACTGAAGCTAGCATCCTGGTTCGTAGATTGTGATGTTAAAAAATCCGTGTAACAAATAGACAAAATAGAAATAACTATAGATTTAAATCTTGGTGGTGAAATCCTCCTTTGTTGCAGCAAAAAGTGATACAGAAATACACCCAAAGACAAATAAAGCAAATAAAATAATATAAAGTACAAAATGTACATGCATACCTCTCTGTTTATAATAATAATAAATAAATAAAATATCTCAAAGGGGAAAACCAAAAATAACCATGTCTTATAAAACAGGACAGACTTTGCACTAAAGGTAAATAACACTGATAGATACACTATATAGTCTAAAGTGTTGGGTCCCACCAGCAAATCAATTAATTCTGGTGTCCCAGTGACCTCTGTGGCTGCAGGTGTGGAGGACCTTGGCTGACCTGCAGACTCCTGACCTCAACCTTCTTGAACATCTTTGTGATCACGGTTCGTGTGTGTGTGTGTGTACGACCGAAGGTTTCAATCAGAGGAGAAACGGTAGGATGCAAACACCGAGATCTCCTCTGTTCTTTTTTTCTTATTAAAAAGTTACTCATGATTTCAGACTCTTTGACCATAAAACATACAGACATAAAATAAAACACTGAAGGTGAATTTTTCGGCATGTTTAGAAACCATTCAGAGACATGTTAACAGCTTTATGACTGAGACAAGCTTGGCAGCGTGTTCAATTATTATTCTAATATGTTTACCAATAACTTTATTAACATCAACTTCATGTCCAAAACAAAGCTCATGCTGCAGGTTGGTTCCTCATTGTGAAAACAGGTTATCTCTGCAAAGGTAACAGCTAGTACGGATGCATCGATAGGAACATTTGGACTGATATTGATATCCGATATTAATATTGCTGTTATGGCCAATAACCAATATTTACTATTATATTTCCCGATCCAGTGAGTGATTGAGCGATGCATTCAGGAGCATAAAGGAAAACTAAACTTTCAGTGAAATAAACAAAGATGAATAAAGATTGCTATAGAAAGTTATGTCGACGTTAGTGATAGATTTTATTCATATTTAATGTGGCATAAATGACATCGATACTTTCCCAGCCCTGGTTCTGATACCTGAAGTTAAACATCTGATCAATTAATGGCTGCAGCTATCGATTATTTTAGTGATTGATTAATCTAGCCATTATTTTTTTCAATTAATCGATTAACGAGATACTCTTGGTAAATTAACGAGCGTTTTGAACTTATAAAAACAGTCATTTATTGCGCACTTTAAATGTGTGCTCAGAACATGGCATTTTAATAATAATAAGGTCTTTAAATAAATAAAAGCGACTGTATTTTGTTGCATGTTGCAAGGTTCAATTGTACAAAACATTTGTGAGAACATGATCGATGATGAGGTGACGCTATAGCTGGGCGACTTGAGAATATTAACTGACAGGCGAGGTTTTTCATCTAAAATGCAAAATAAATCCTTTTTGTACAGTTTTGCCAATTTACTGCTCTTAAACGGGTTGTTCTTTCAGCAAAAGGCATGTTTCAGAGTCTGTATACTCCAGTTAAGATTATTCAATTACTAAATTAATTAACGATTATTTCAATAATCGACTAATCACAATTAATCCCATTAATTGTTTCAGCCCTAGCTCAAACGGACTTTTCCTGATGCCAGAACTGCTTTACTCTGTTATAAAAGGAGCTTAAATAGATCAGTAATAATATCAGTAGATCAGTTACTTTTGATGATGAAGGGTGTCTGGTGTCCAGAGCAGGTATTATATCGGATCAGCTGGATCTCTGCCCAGAACCAATGGTCTCTGTTGCCCTTCAACGACCTCCAGAAGCCCAACCCATTGGTGTTGTCTGTAGAACCGGTTTTGTTACACAGAGAAGAGGTTCTTCTCTGGGAGCTTCAGGAGTCGTTGAATGTGACCGGAGTGTTTAAGTCTGCAGTGATCAGCTGCTGACTTCAGATCAGCTGAAAGTGTTGACCTGATCTTTGACCTCAGAGTGTCTGAAGGTGCTCCATCACCCTGCAATGTTGGATCCGTTTAAAAAACAGCTGATTAAAAGAAACATTAATAAAAACATTGTTTGCTGCTGAAATCAGCCTCACATGGAAGAGTTATGATAAATGTATTATTTTGGTTTTAACTGGAGTATTTTTAAGGACCGCAAGTTTAATTCATGACCAGTAATTATAATAATGAACGTGTTATTAACCAAACATACAAAACAAAATGGTTTAACTACAGCAACAGTTTGAGAAGAAAGAGTAAACTAAAGCTGCCTGAGAGAATGAGAACATCCAGCAGTGTGAATGAGAGCTGCTCCTGTTTCTTGTTTTATTCTACATCCTGTTGACCTGCAGGCAGGTGAAGCTCTGATGGTCACATGACCTCAGAACAAACAATCTGGGTCAACACTGGATGGAAAAACCTCAGCTGCTTTCTGCTGCTTCTGTGAGCTGCAGAAAGCAGCTGGAAGTCCACAGCCAACCCAGACTCCATGAGTCGCTTTATTTTCTCAGTTTGATTCATATCAGTTGGTCAATAATGTGATTTCTAGATGCGGCCACAGGGCTTCGCGCAGGGATGTCCAAAGTGTGGCCCGGGGACCATTTGCAGCCCCCGGAGTGATTTTCTTTAGCCGCCAGTGACAAGAAATGTGCTGGCGGCACCTAAAACAGATTTATGCTTGCAAAACATTTTTTAGCATGAAATTTCTGCTACAAATGAATATGTTCCTAAAGTTGAATATGTTAGAACACAATGTATTTGTCTTTAATCACAGTTTTAGTTTAAACTAAAATGTTATAGTAAATACGACTACAGACCTCCACAGCAGACATTGGTGCATCGAGAGAGTGAGCTGCTTCATGCTCTGGTTGCTGAGAATAAACATTACATTTTTAAAATAGAAAATTCCTTTTAATACGACAAACATCTGAGATGCTTTTTATATTTTAGATTCACTATGATTTACAGACTGTCTTATAGCAACCTGACGACTAGGTTTCAATGATATGATGCAGGTTTATTGTTGCACAGTCAAAAATAGTTTTTTGTGTTTATATAATTTTAATATAATTTTTGGCCCCTGTGTCAAAAAGTTTGGACACCCCTGTTGTAGAGTCTGTAGTCTCATTATCACTGAGAGGTCAGAGCTGTGCTTGATTTCTAGAAATAAACCAGCTGGTTGTTTAAATGCCAGCCGAATGTCTAGCTTTCCATTTTCAAATTTCAGTAGATTGTTTTTCAAATTAGAAGTCAGAACTTCAAATGTCATATAAGTGGAGCAAGATTTGAAGATATCCATGTATTCAGCTACCTGTCAGTTGAATTTATGCATCACCAATTCATAATAAATGTCACCAGACAATCAGATCCATCCCAGAATTGATCTCTGACATGTGGACAGACTTAAATTCACTTCCATAAATTACAATTTGATCTATATTATTATTCTAATGCAGTCAAAGATGCGCTGCTGATCAAATCCCCCAAAAGACATTTCTTTAAGGACTAAGTAGGTAGTAAGCAGCTCCAGAGGGTCATAAACGCTGCCCCCTTCCATCTCTGGAGGGGATCTGCCTTACCCGCTGCCTCCAAGGAGCCCACAGCATCATCAGGGACCCTTCACTCCATGGTCACCATCTCTTTGAACTCTTACCTTTAGGGATGCGTTTCAGTGCAATAAAGACGAGAACAAATGGACTGAAAAACAGCTTCTCCCCCAAACAATCGTGTTGCACTGAACTCCACAAATTCATCCAAAACCTGAACAATTTTCATTTTCTTAGTGCAATATCAATACATACAAATGTAATATTCTAACATGTTGAACATGGCATTCCGGTTGTTTCTTTATTATTTGCTTCTATTTGTATTATGTGTATGTATGTGTGTTTATATTTATAAATATTTATTATAAATATATATTACTTGCACTTTTTTGTACAATGACAATAAAGTGATTTGGATTTTGATAATACGGTTTTTGGTTTATCGTAACGATGATAGATCCTAAATAATGATGTTTGAAATTCCCAAAAACTGACAGTATTGTTGGAATTATTTTTACTATTTGTTCCACGAGAGTCATAAATTACAATAAAGTTGAAATTATTTTTTTTAAAATAATTTTTTAGAGGCCTTTATTTTTGATAGTAGGCAGACAGGAAGGAGGGGCAAAGAGAGGGGTAGACATTCAGCAAAGGTCGCCGGGTCCGGGACTCGAACCCGGGACAGCCGCTTCGAAGACTGTAGCCTCCGTATATGGTCACGCGCTTCACCCCTACACCACCAGCGCCGTTGTTTGAATGGAGTTACTGTTAGCATTTTGGTGATTAGAATCACATGTTATTATGTCACTGATGTCCTGATGACGCCTAATTTTAAATTTGTGTTTGGGGGGTTTCGACAGCAGTCACAATCAGAAAAGATGTAAATACTTTTTTATTTTAACAATAAATGCTACAAAGTTCATATAAAACCTAACGAAGCATATTCACATCAAAACTAAAGGTTTGAATCTAGAAATCAATATTTGTGATAACCAGTACGAATCAGATGAACCTAGATTAGTAACCCTGTGATATCCCATCAATAACTCTCTTCTTCTTTTCTCCACAGTGATTCCTCATTGGCTGGTGTGCCCATCACCCCACAGGCCCGCCAACCTCTGAGGCGGGCCGTGACTGGCCGGAGCTCCTCGGTGGGAGAAGATGGCCTAAGGTCTCAGCTGAAGAGCTAAGCAGCCTTGTCTCCTCCCCTCCCCCTCACCCCTTCAACCCTTCACTGTTCATTACTACGTCGTGAACTGTGATTCCCTCCAACTGCTGTTATGGTGTAGACTACTATGGCAATGCATGATATGAGTCGTGCCAAGGGATACCCCTGTAAAGAATGTGATATGGTCTGCCCGAGTACTCCAAGTCTTCTAGAACATATGAAAGCACATTATCAGCAGGAAGAGAGCGGTCGTTTTGAGTGTGAGCAGTGTGGACGAATTTACAAGCACGCAGCCAGCCTAGCCAATCATAAGAAGTCGCACGAAGTGGGTTCGTTCCAGTGTCCAGTCTGCACGCGTACCCTGCCAAACGCGGTAGCTCTGAAAAACCACCTTCGGATCCATACTCTGTCCCCAAGCAGTGCACACGCTGAGGAGGAGAACGAGGAGGCCCCTGAGGAGGCGGGCCACGACGAGAGGAACTTCGGCCTCGCCCAGGACCTCTCGGATGGGTTTGGCCGTTCCCATTTGAACAATAGTGGTATGGGACATAGTATCCTGCCTGGCCACGAGACAGACGACCACAGGAAAAAAGGCTCCCCTGAATCTGACGACGCTTGGGACAGACCGTTCAAGTGCGACCAGTGCGACCGAACCTATCGGCATCACGGTAGTCTGGTGAACCACAAAAAGTGTCACCAACAAGGAACTTTTAAGTGCTCTGTGTGTTTTAAACAATTTAGCAACCTGGCTGCGCTAAACAGCCACGAGAGAACTCATTCGAAGTTCAAGACACCAGGAGCAACCATGGTGAGCAGCGGCGCTGGTAGCAGCCTCCACGATTCGGAGCGCAGTACTGGCTCGCAGTCGTCTCAGAGCGATGACTCTGCCTCCTGTTTCTGCCACTTGTGTCAGATAGCGCTGCCGAACAAGGCAGACTTCCAGGAGCACATCCTGCTGCACAATACAGCCTCACCCTCACTCGGACTGCCACGCAGCTTTCCAGGGATCATGCCTCACAACCTGAGTGCTGTACGGTCCCCAGCATACACCCCGGCCCTGGGGGACCCCTTGCCCCTGCCTCCCCTTCCTGCAGATAAAAGGGGCCCCTATGACCCAATTATGGGCCCCCCAGTCAACAACCCCATTTACACATGTGCATACTGTGGGGCAGGGCACCCAGACCTGGAGACTTTGAAAGTTCACTATCTAACGCATGATCCTCATCCACCCTCCCACAGTCAGGATGGCTCCATACTCAATTCAGACACGCTCAGCTCTGGATCACAAGGCTCGGTGGCATCACCCTCCGGTGGCCGCGTGCCTCAGGCTAATTCTCCAGACGACGAAGAGCGGCGCTTTAAGTGTGAAGAGTGTGGCAAAAGTTATCGGCACGCAGGGAGCCTGGTCAACCACAAACGCTGCCATCAGACTGGCCACTACCAGTGCACCATCTGCTGTAAGCAGTACCCCCACCTGGCAGCACTACATAGCCATCTGCGGAGCCACAAGGGCCGCCCCGCCAACCAGCCAATCAACAACGACAACAGCGACTGGCTGTCTCCTGAGCCACTCACGCTAGACTCCCAGCAGAGCTACGTCCAAGAGGGCAGCACCACAAACACTCCAATCTCACTGCCAGGAAACCTTGGCGACTCCGCTCACTTTGTGCCAGACGGCAGCCACAGCAGCGGGTTGGATTCCCTAGAGTTCCATGATCGCTTTGACGGCAGCTCGCTGTCCCAGAGCAGCTCTACTCACCGCCAGACAGACAGACACGTGTGTGCCGACTGCGGCGAGATGTATGGGGATGTTTCAGGCATCAAGTCGCACATGTGTCCTCGCCGCGGACAGCAGCAGCCACCACCACCACCGCAGCAGCAGCAAAGCAACATGTCTAACGGCTTCATGGGGAACATGAGCTACCACAGCTCCAGTGGGACATCCATGCCCTCTGGGAGCTCCGGCAGCATTAAAGGAGGCAGCAGCCAGAGACCCTACTCTCAGAGTGGGGGTAAGAGGATGGGCAGCAATGACAAAGAAGACGACGACGACGGAGAAGTGTATCAATGTTCGGTGTGCGGCAATCACTACGCCAGCCTCAGAGCTCTCAGAAGCCACCTACGCAGCCATGCCAATAACCCAATAGGAGCAGGACCATCCAATCTGGATCAGGACTGGAGAATGATCTGCTCCACCTGTGGCCAGAGCTTCTCCAGGAAGCAGGACCTTCTGAATCACCAGTTAATCCATGGCCCCCAGAGGCCGGACAACCAGCAGCAGGGTATCACTGGCAGCTCAGCCAATGGCAGTGACAAGATGGATGGACGTAACCACATATGTGTGGACTGTGGCATGTTTTTTGCCGACCAGCACCACCTGGTCACGCACTTATGCCCTGGTAAGAATCGAGCGATGAATAAACCTGGGCTAAATGGAGGCAAGGGGATGTCTGGAGGTGATGGCGTACCTGGAGGTAGTGGTGATGGCCGCAGATCAATTGTTGATCAAAGTGATAAACCCCACAAATGTGACCAGTGTGGGCGAGGATACAGACACCCCTGCTCGCTCCTCAATCACAAGAAGTCTCATAAGACCGGTGTTTTCCGCTGCCTGGTGTGCCAGAAACGCTACTATAACTTGCTGGCGCTGAAGAACCACCAAAGGACCCACTTTGACCTGAAAAGGTATGCCAATGGTTCATTTACAAATGTCATGAAAAACTTGCTTTTACTCACATTACAAATGGGTGTTATTACGAATTAGAACGTCTAATTCGGTAAAGAAATCTTGATACATGTTAAGTAGTCTGTGAACATTAAAATTTGCTTGTACATGTCTTGAAATGTGACCTTTGATCTGCAGCTTATTTCAAAGTAAGCAACACGTCTTGGTTTGCTGTTTCCAAAGACTTCATACAGAATTTCAAATAGGCGAACAGTACGAACGAGCCCTGGGAGCAGGGCGGTGGGTCTGCGTCTACGGTAGACGGGGTAAGGGATCCCTGAGCAGCATTCTGTTGAAGGGGAAGGACCACGTGATGAAGTCAATGCCACATGGCTGGAAATAATTGCAATCCCTAATTTTCATGATGAGTGTGTGTAGTCCCGGACATTAAGGGCATCACGGCCCTGTTGTTCCTCAATCTTGTGTGGCTGAATGCCACTTGTCTCTCGGAGGAGTTAGACATGATCTGCCAGGGTTGCTTGACAAGTGAGAGACTCGTTTGTTCTTGGGACCCTTTTGACAGTTCACTTCACCAACCAGGAACCATACACATTCATAGAATCCAGAAATAATGATTGATCCATCCAGGTCCGGGCCATGTGAGGTTACTTGTGTTGAATTAAATGAAGCCACAGTCTCAGTCCTTCCAGTTCCAATTATCCCTCTCTCAGAACCCAAAGGCTTTGGTTTCCCAGATCCTGCTTGGTGGGTCTTGGAGAAAAACACTGCTGGGTTGATGGTGGGCGTGGTGTATGGTTGGAACCGTGATGGTATCTCATTGTCTTCAAACCTGTGACTTTTCCTTCATGAAACATAGAAACATTTTATGGTTTAAAGCTATATTACATTAAATGATTACCTCTACTTATATTAAAATACTTGCATTGTCCTAACCTTGGAATACGTGTCTTGATCCAGTTTAAACCCAGCTTCAGCTTGGACATTGTTCCATTAGTCTTGAACTTCATCCAGTTGCAGCTTTGCTAACCTAAGTCCTGCTGTTTTTAGAGACAATAGTCTTTGTCCTTGAACCGTTTCTAACAGCCGCACTGGGTCAGTGTGTTTCTAATTGTCCTGTCATGACCTTTAACCTGCCAACTGAGGCCTGTAGAATCTGGGATGGGGTTCTTGGGGTTTGGCTTTTTGCTGAGCATTGCACACTGTGACCATGGTCTGAATCTGAGATGTTTTCATGATAATTTCTGCCTGAATAATAAACTTCATATACTTTGGAAATCTATTTCTTCCCAAATTGATTTGCAGCAACATGACTTTAGCCCATTACTGATGTCTCTGGGTATGAAGCTAACAAACGTTTTCACCAAATTTGATAATTGTAGCTGCAGTTTGTGGCACTGCTGATGTTGTCATGATTACAAATTAGGCGAGCTATTTTCTATTTTCAACCAGATAAATAAGAGTTAAAGAAAACCTCACCAACACAAACCTCCATGTACTGGTGGAGCTTCTTTTAGTTTCTTCCTCTTCCAGAGTATAGCAGATGCATCATGGTGTGCATTTGAAATTAGGTGGAAACGGGGGTTATGGTATCGAGGTAGTGTGGGTGCTCTGTATACGGAAGCTATTGGTCCTTGATGCAGCCGTCGGCGGTTCGATTCCCGACCTTGGGACTTCAGCTGCATGTCTTCCGCCCTTCTCTCTCCCATGTGGTGCTGGATCATGGATCATTTTATTTCAGTTGGTTCTCAAGAATCCAGGTCCAAATGTGAGTCACGAAGAAATTAAAGATACGTTTTCAATAAAAACAACATGGGTACAAGAATGGATCCTTGTGGAACACCATAGATGGGTTCTCATCTAATTCTGTTTACTTGTAGACATACTGTACAGAACTTTCTGCTCACTGATCAGTTTCAGAAATGGAAAGTAAACCATATTGTTGTACTTGGAACATTGTGGTTCTTGTGTCTCCTTCATCTTTTGTCATCTCTGCTCCAGGCACAAGTGTGAGGAATGTGGCAAAGCCTTCAAGATCCAAAAGCAGCTCATCAACCACCTCCGTCTCCATGAAGAGCACCGTGCCAAAGGTCTCGTCCGCACTGGTCCCAACGGTTCCCGCTTCCAGCAGCCTGGTCCATCTCAGATGCAGACCATGAGAGCAGAGTCTTCAAAGGGACCCATGATGGGGGTCAAGTACAACCACCAAGGCTTTAAGAAGCCCTACTCATCAGCTGGCACTTCTAGGCCCCAGAAGTTTGACCCTGCGGAAAGCGGGCGAAGGCCTTTTGCTTGTGAAGAATGTGGGAAGACGTACCGCCACGCCGGCAGCCTGGCAAATCACAAGAACCTTCATAAAATCGGGGAGTACCACTGCAATGTTTGCAACTCCACGTATCCCAACCGGCTGGCTATGAAGAACCACCTGCGCCTCCACTTTGCCCAGAAGAAGCACAACTGCCAGGAGTGCGGCAAAGGTTTCCGCACCCAGCGGCAGCTTGCCACCCACACTACAGCCGGCTTGTGCAAAGGCCCACAAGGCCCAGGGGCCCAAATGGACTTTGAGTGCGATGGCTGCTGCGAAGGCTTCGCCACAGCTGACGAGCTTTCTGCTCACGACTGCCCGGCTCAGCACCTTCCGTCATCTTCCTCCACGAGCAGCTCCACCAACGTCAGCCTGGAGAGGAACTCTGTGGACATGGACTCGGACGAGCGGCCGTACGCCTGCGACCTGTGCAGCTGCACCTACAAACACGCCAGTTCTCTGCTTAACCACAAGCACACCCACAAGACGGGCAACTTCCGCTGCAACTTCTGTGACAAGCCCTACACCAACTACATGGCCTTGCGCAACCACATGCGCATTCACACACAACGCAAGAAACACATCTGCCACACGTGTGGGAAAGCTTTTCGATTAGCCAGGTTCCTGCGGAACCACCAGAAGGTGCATGAGGAGGGTGCCACCCCATTTGGCTGCCCCAGCTGCGGGAAGAGTTTCCAGGGGAGGTCTGGTCTGGCCCGGCACCGCTGTGGGGACAACCAGGTAGGCATGGAAGTCAGGAGGAAGGCCGCTGCACCCAGCGCAGAGGGAGAAGAGTGTCGGTACACGTGAGTTCTCGTCAGTTGTTTGTGATTCTTCGAAGTTGAAACCAAAGCATCAGTGAAGATAAATTTAGGTCTCTACATGTCTATTACAGGTATATGATCTCCAATCCGGCTTCCTTGGGACCATACGCGTGCCGGAATTCGGATTTTTCTGAAGTTTGGACAGATTGAATTAGTGGAGAGACCAGATAAGTCATCCCCGTTTGCTTTCAGTTAGCATATCTCACACACTGTAGTTTGTAGGCTGCCTTCAATCAATCAATCATGTCATGTTTAGATGTTGTTTACATGCTGTTTTCTTCTCTGACTGAAGCTTTGTGTGTGTGTTCCTCTGACTGTGTCTGATCTGATGGCTGCTGAGCAGAGCAGAATGAGGCTGCTGCATTTTGATGTTTGTTTGGGAAGAGCAGGGAGTATTTGGAGCTAGCTGCACTGCACATGTCTAAACGTTAGCATTCCCCACCGGACATTTAGTGTAGCTACGGCTGGTTCTGCTGACACACTACAGACTCAGTGCATCCTTTTACATACGGTCTAAACTGAGACAGAGGCAGAACGAGGCTGTATGTGCAGCGCAGGAAGCAGCAGATACTTCCTACTTTCCTCCCGCTTGTGTGTCCATGTCCCCCTCTCCCTCACCCGTCCACCCAGAAGTCCCCCCAGTGACCTGTGTAGACACGTTAGTTGGTGCACCAGTTTGTAGAAAGCTCTGAGCCGGATTTCAGATCATATACCTGTATGTGAACTTATCAGATGGTAACAGTGATTCCCACGTCTGCCTCCCATCATTAATCTATCTCTGTCTCTCCCCCTGCCCCTCCCCCGTGATCCCCCTTTGCCATTTGTCTCTGCACAGATGTGATCAGTGTGGCCGTTCCTACCGCCATGCCAGCTCCCTGCTCAACCACAAGAACACCCACACCGTCGGCATCTACCACTGCGCCGTGTGCCTCAAGACCTACAACAACTTGCTTGCTCTCAAGAACCACCGTCGCATCCACTCGGAGACTCGCCGCCACCGCTGCCACGACTGTGGGAAGGCGTTCCGTGTCTCCTCACAGCTCTATAACCACCGGCGTGTCCACCAGAAGCAGCGGGAGCTGACCTGCCGGTCCTGCCAGCGAGCTTTCCCTACACAGGCCAGTTTTAGACTCCACTTGGAGATCACCCATGGTCAGGTGCCGCAACCCCGCCAGCCCAGACCCCAGCAGCACCGGCCAGGGGGCTCCCAGGAGCTGGGCTGGGGGTCAGGCCTTGACCTCACCCTCATGCAAGAGCAAGGACTCGATCCCGGCAGCTTGGATAAAGCACGCAGCCGAGAGGGCTACGATGAGGTCGCTAAGCCCCACGTCTGCAGCCAGTGTGGCCGCTCGTACCGTCATGCTAGCTCCTTGCTCAACCACAAGAACAGCCACAAAACCGGGACCTTCTTCTGTTCCTCTTGCCAGAAGGAGTTCCCCAACCTCATGTCCCTCAAGAACCACCGGCGCATTCACACCGAGCCCAAGCGCTACCAGTGCCCTGACTGCGGTAAGTCCTTCCGCGTGTCCACACAGCTCATCTGCCATCGCCGGATCCACACCAAGGAGAAGCCATTCTCCTGCCAGCAGTGCGACAAGCGCTTCTCCTCCAAATCCAACTTGCGGCACCACATGAAGGTGCACTGGAGCAGCACCACACCTCCTCTGCCAGCCGTGGCAGCGCCCAATTACCTGGGCATGCCCGGCGGACCTTTCATTTAGGCTGAGGGGGGTCCAGTGCTGGGGTCGGTGGAGGTGCCAAACCGTAGCCTAACTTTCCTCCTTATTGTGTGGTTAAAGTGTGTGTGAGGACAGATAAACACACACACAAACTGTTTCCAAACCACCTCCCCCTGCTGCATGCTGCCCTCCTCCTCCCCACAGCTGCAGTGTTCGAGCCGGACCCGGACTGTGGGGTCGTCGGGTTGCTGTGGATTCCTCTGGTGGCCTTCTTCTGTGTTTTAAAGCCTTCTCACTCTAAAACGTAGCACGAGTGGAGCTCAGCTGTTGGACCTCTACGCCCTGCCGTCAGGCAGCAATGACTCATAGGAACTTTTCAGACTTTAGGCGTGTGTGCTGCAGCATGAAAACACTTCCTGTTATCTGGTTCACCCACATGGACTCAGAGCTGATAATTATGTAAAAAAGCTGTTTTATTGTTAACAAGTTTTTTTTTAACACGTTCCCACATTTCATTCGCTTTTATCAAAGCTGTTTCTTATATTTAATACTGGTAAGCAGAGTTCCTGATTTACCATACCGAGTTCCCATCCTGCACCCTTAAATCAAAAAGCTGAAGCTTCACAGCCAGTTTGGTGTTCATGGAGGAGGTGGAAGCTCCGGATCAGTCAGAACATTTATTGTGCCCATATTAATCCCGGAGTTGAAATGAACCTTTTAAAATGAATGAGTCTGAGAAGTTCGCTGATTTAAAAGGTTTCATAAAGATGCTGATGGTACATCTGGTTGCTACGGTGGCTCAGAGAGCTCAGGGACCACCTGGACCTCACCTGGTGGATTAGGAACGGAAGATGGCTGGTCCTCCTTTATGTTGTTGCCGTGACAACGTCTAGGGCCCCTGAAAGAAAATGAAGACATGACTGAACTCCCCCACAGCCGGGTTACACAGGGCAGAAGCTGGTGTCTGGTTTGGAGCTTCGCATTAATTAAAGGGCAGTTTTAGTTTTTGTGAGGCTGGGCTGCATTGGATCAGCACCATCACAGTAACATGAACAATTCATAAGGTTGACAGCAGCATGGACTGATCGACAGCTGACCGGAGCACAGATTATCAGAATCAGAATCAGAAAAGCTTTATTGCCAAGGACGTTTTTGGACATACAAGGAATTTGTTTTGGCGTAGTCGGTGCAATACAATAAAAATGAAACAGTATTAACATATCTACAATATAATATAAATATATGAGCACAGTGTTTAAACACCAAGAAAACCAAATACAAGCTGTAGTAGAAACAAGCAGAGCAGGCCACGGTTCTGGGTGCAGAACAAACCGGGCCAATATTTACAGCAGGACAAGTTATTTTCTTTTACTGAAGCTAAAATACGGAGGTCATCATCCGACCCATTTGTCCTCTAATAGTTTCTCATGCTCTTTGGCAACTTTACACAGCAGAATTCTGATCCGATTGGTGCCATGATACCTCTGTGGGTCCATCAGCCGTTTTTAGCTGAGCTGAACCTGAGCTGTTCTCTTTTCAACAGACTAACGTATCCGTTCATGATGACTCGTAGGAGTCCAGTTTGTCTTTGTGGTCCCGTTGTGTTTTCCTTCATAAACGACCTTCATCAGCTGTTTAAATCTCTCCACGGTTGCCATGACGCTCCCTCGCCGGGCATGGAGCAGGGGTATAGCAGGCCAGTGATGCGTTTAGGAGCCCTGGGAAAAACGAAGCTTCCAGAGGTCTAGATAAAGACATTTGTCAGTATTGGTGACAGCATCATGGTTTAAAAAACATCCTCGGTCTTCCTGGCACCAGCATTTATTCACTACACAATTATAGCCTGAGCAGATCATTCAGCTCCTTAGAGCAAGAACCGGTTCACCTGACCAGAACCGTGGACACAGTCCTCTTTGTTTTCATCAGGCTGCCGTCTGACTTCTCACAAGGAGGTTGATGTTTGGCTCCTCTGAACTCTCTCAGCCACCGTAGTTTCACATCTAATCACATCTAACCAGTCGGACCAGAGATGGGTTTGGTTCTGAAGGTACTTGTCCCAACTTTACCATCTCATGCAGGTTTGTTGAGCTTTCGTCACTGATTCATAAACAGAACTTTTCTGACCCAGATCTGAGTTCTGGATCAAATGGGTCGCCTGACTAATCACATGATCGATCAGCTGATTCTGCTTCTCAACAATAAAAGAAAACCAACTTGCTCATGTGAAACCAGAACTTCCTCCATGTTTTCCTCCATGGCTGTTTTTGTTACCCGACCCAGGGTATCACTGCAGCCTACAGCGCCACCTGCAGGCCATAGACAACGCTACTGTTCTCTCACAGATCTGTCTTTAGCTTCAATAAACATGTTCTTACTTATCTGCTGATAACCCAATAGAACTTCATCAGAACCGAGCCGATGTTTATTGGTAAAACAAGCCAACAAATGATTTTATTATCTGTGTTCAATAACTGACTGGTTCCTGTAGGTCCATGTTCTCCTCATGACTCCATGTGTGTGAACGAGACGAGTTGGCCCAGCTGTGGCGCTTAAACCTGGCTCTGATCCTGCACCTGAACAGGCCCTGTGCTGGATCTGCTCTCTGGTTCTGATCCAGCTCCTGGACTGCCCTAACCCAGCTGGGAGGACTGTGTGTGTTGTGCTCGTTGTATCTCTGCAGTTTTGTAAGAAGGAAGCAGATCCTGTAGTAACTCATTTATTTATATGAAGCTGATTATTGATTATTGATGATTAACTCTTGTATCGGACCGCGGTAGTGTTTAGGATGTGAGTTTAAAGCCGTGTCGATGTGAAGCACCCCTCTGCTCGAACCTGACGGACTCATCCGGATCCTGCCTTCTTCATCCCGTGACGTCTTCCTGACTCTCTGCTTCCGTACGGACTTCCTGACCGAGTCAGCAGGACGTCCCGGCTCTGTCCTACTTCCTGTATTTATTGGTGTTTCTTTCCTGGTTCCTTATTTAACTGTTGGAAGCCTGTGTGTGTCTGTCAGCGTGTTGAGGAGCACCGGTGCTAGTCAAAAAAAATAAAGTGAAAGCCGTGCAGTGACCGTCAAGTGCTGTAGGAGTCCATGTGATCTAGAACACAGAAATATTCCCTGTCCGTCTGTCCTCCGACGACACGTCCTGCCTGCATTTCAGTAGATTAGAGAAGAAGAAAGTTTGGAGCATCTGTAACCCTCTGTTTGAAGCTCTAACTTTTTGTTTTCACGCGTATATATGATGTAATGCTTACTATACACTTTTATAAACTATGTTTTGATAATTCATTTCTTAACAGAGAACTTGTCCATATACTATAACCCTGACTGCTGAGTACTGAAAATAAATAGATGAGATTAAACTCCTCAGGTTCTGAGTCTGATTCCTGGAGAACAGTCAGACAGCACGGATAAAATCCCTGGCCGAAGGTTATACGGAAGCAAAGAATTATAGAAATCCTAAAAAAAAACGTGCATGCCTCTAAGATATCACATGTAATAAATTATTTGCATTTGAGTTACTATAGGCGACATGAAACAGCTGTCATTTTAGTGTGGGAGGTTTCATGGCTAAATTGGACCAGCCTGGTAGCCAGTCTTCATTGATTGCACATTGCACCAGTAAGAGCAGAGTGTGAAGGTTCAATTAGCAGGGTAAGAGCACAGTTTTGCTCAAAATATTGAAATGCACACAACATTATGGGTGACATACCAGAGTTCAAAAGAGGACAAATTGTTGGTGCACGTCTTGCTGGCGCATCTGTGACCAAGACAGCAAGTCTTTGTGATGTATCAAGAGCCACGGTATCCTGGGTAATGTCAGCATACCACCAAGAAGGACGAACCACATCCAACAGGATTAACTGTGGACGCAAGAGGAAGCTGTCTGAAAGGGATGTTCGGGTGCTAACCCGGATTGTATCCAAAAAACATAAAACCACGGCTGCCCAAATCACGGCAGAATTAAATGTGCACCTCAACTCTCCTGTTTCCACCAGAACTGTCCATCAGGAGCTCCACAGGGTCAATATACACGGCCGGGCTGCTATAGCCAAACCTTTGGTCACTCATGCCAATGCCAAACGTTGGTTTCAATGGTGCAAGAAGCGCTAATCTTGGGCTGTGGACAATGTGAAACATGTATTGTTCTCTGATGAGTCCACCTTTACTGTTTCCCCCACATCCGGGAGAGTTACGGTGTGGAGAAGCCCCGAAGAAGCGTACCACCCAGACTGTTGCATGCCCAGAGTGAAGCATGGGGGTGGATCAGTGATGGTTTGGGCTGCCATATCATGGCATTCCCTTGGCCCAATACTTGTGCTAGATGGGCGCGTCACTGCCAAGGACTACCGAACCATTCTTGAGGACCATGTGCATCCAATGGTTCAAACATTGTATCCTGAAGGCGGTGCCGTGTATCAGGATGACAATGCACCAATCCACACAGCAAGACTGGTGAAAGATTGGTTTGATGAACATGAAAGTGAAGTTGAACATCTCCCATGGCCTGCACAGTCACCAGATCTAAATATTATTGAGACACTTTGGGGTGTTTTGGAGGAGCGAGTCAGGAAACGTTTTCCTCCACCAGTATCACGTAGTGACCTGGCCACTATCCTGCAAGAAGAATGACTTAAAATCCCTCTGACCACTGTGAAGGACTTGTATATGTCATTCCCAAGATTAATTGATGCTGTATTGGCTGTAAAAGGAGGTCCTACACCATACTAATAAATTACTGTGGTCTAAAACCAGGTGTTTCAGTTTCATTGTCCAACCCCTGTAGATCATTAAGGGCTTTATATGTGAGGAGGATAATTTTAAATTCTATTCTGGATTTAACAGGGAGCCAATGAAGGGAAGCTAAAATAGGAGAAAGTTCTGAGCTACACTGAAGCCAACATGATATAAGGATGAAGATCATAAAAAAAAAATCAAACATTTAAAACAAACATATTTAGGCACACTGCCTCTTAACAAGATGGTCCTGGGTTCAAATCCCAGCTTGGATCTTTCTGTGTGGGCTCCTCCTTCTGCATGCATTCACAGCTGGCCTGATATAGCTTTGGTTTCTGCTCCTGCAGAGGGCCCCCTGCTGGCCTGGGGGTCCCAGCTGTGCTTGATCATTCAAAGAGAAACTTCCTTGGTTTGAAAGTTATGTTAACAGTTATAATTTAAAATTAATTGGATAATTTTTGCTGCTGAATCTGAAAACAATCCAAACACATTGTTAACTGGTTTAAATGAGTCAGCGGGTCACAGCTGAACGCTTCATGTCACTGCTGCAGACCAATGAGTCATTTAGAGACACATTTGGTCACTTCTTTAAATATGTAGTGCAGGGGTGTCCAAAGTATGGCCTGTGGGCCATTTATGGCATTCATGGTAGCTAAAAGCACAGCTCTGAAAATTAGAAGATCATTAAAATATTCAATATTTTGGTTCCTTGTGAAACTCATAGATTATTTAGATTTGTCACACAGAGTGAAATATTTCAAGCTTCTATTTCTTGTAATTTTGATCATTCTGGTTTACAGAGAATTACAGAGAAAATCCAAATATATGTGTCTCAGAATATTAAATAAGATCAATAAAAATGTTTTAAAAAGAAATGTTAGGGTTCTGAAAGGTTTGCTCAGTTCTTTCCACTCAATACTTTTGCATGAATTACTGCATCAATGCAGCATGGCATGGAGATCAGCCTGTGGTTCTGCTGAGGTGTTCAGGAAGCTCAGGTTGCTTTGATAGGAGCCTTCAGGTCATCTGCGTTGTTGGTTCTGGTGTCTCACATCTTCCTCTTGACAGATCTCCATAGATTCTCTATGGGGTTCTGTTCAGCCCAGTTAGTTGCCCAGTCAAGCATAGCCATTGGACTAGCTTTTGGTACTTTTGACAGTGTGGGCTGTTCTGTGGACTTCAGAAAAGCCAGTGGACCAGAACCAGCAGGTGACATGGCACCTCAGATCCTCACTGATTGTGGAAACTTCACACTGGACTTCAAGCAACTTGGATTCCGGTCCTCTCCACTCTTCTTCCAGACTCTGAGACCTTCGATCTTCAAATTAAATTCAAACTGTACTTTCATCTGAAAACAGGACCACTGAGCAACAGTCTGGTTCTGGTTCTCCTCAGCCCAGGTAAGACGCTTGTAGTCCATGTGTAGGATCCGTTTGTGCATAGTGGTTCTGGATGTGCCGAATCCAGCCTCAGTCCACTAGTGAAGCTCCTCCTTTTAAATGGATTTTGCTTGACAATCCCCTTAAGGCTGGGGGTTGGTGACCTTTTCTGATCACTTGTTTTCCCTCCACTCAACTTTCTATTAATATGCTTGGATACAGCACTCTGTGAACAACCAGCTTCTCTAGCAATGACCTTTTGTGGCTTCCCCTCCTATTGGAGGGTGTCCATGTCTATGTTCTGGACATCTGTCAGTCAGCAGGGTTCCCTATGATTGTGTAGCCTATGACCCAGAGTGAGAGACCATTTAGAGTAGTGGTGTCCAAAGTCAGTCCTCAAGGGCCATCTTCCTGCATGTTTTAGTTCTTTCCCCGGTTCAACACACCTGAATCAAGTGATGTTCATTAGCAGGACTCTGCAGAACTTGATGAAATGTTGAGGAGGTAGTTGGACCATTTAAATCAGCTGTGGTGGAGCAGAGACACATCTAAATCTGGACGGACACCGACCCTTGAGGGCTAGAGCTGGACACCCATGATCTAGAGGCTCAGGAAACCTTTGCAGCTGTTTGGAGTTAATTAGCTGATTAGGGTGCTGACACCATGAGTTTCCAATATTGATTTTTTTCACAATATTCAAATTTTGGGTTTTTATTCTCTGGAAGCCAGAATCCTCAAGACTACAAGAAAAAAAGACTTGAAATATTTCACTCTATGTGGAATGGATCTATATCTGAGTTATACTTTCTGAAATGAGGTACAAAGATATTAACCTTTTTCAACATATTATAATTTTTAGATGTAAATGTAAATAAGAGAGAGAGACTTCTTCTACTGGAAGATAAACTAAAACATTTTTCTAGACCAAGAAAATTAAACTCCAAAATATAGGCTATTTTTTTTTTTTTTTTAAATTACACAAACATGAAAAACCCTTCCTATCTTTCGGATCTACAATAATTTACAGGTACTTTGATTAAACTGTTACACGTTTAGCTGTGATTTATAAGGTGAAAATAAAATTAAAGTAATATAGTTTGTTTAATTAAAAAAATAATCTCATTTTTGTTGCCAGTGTTTACTTTCAACCTTCTGTCTGCAAACGTTAAAATGAGTGAACAGAACCTGTTCCAGTGGAGATCTGGTTGATGGTAAGATCATATTTTTAACACACAGTTCTGTCCTTGGACTTGGAGAACTTTGATCAGGCTTTTCTTTTGGAAATAGCCAATCAAAGGGTTTTCCATCTTGATTTTCACTCAAACTTTATTGAAGTTAAAAGATACTAGAAAAAAACTGGAGCCTCGGCTGTAGAAAATCTGAGCAGAAGCTGATGGTTCTGTCCAAGAGTTCCTGGAAGGTCCTTGGTTTCAATCCCTGTCTGGGGTCTTTCTGAATGGAGTTGGAACATTCTCCCCGTGCATACACTGCTCCAAAACTAAAGGGAAGACTCAAATAACACATCCTAGATCTGAATGAATGAAATATTCTCATTAAATACTTTGTTCTGTATAAAGTTAAATGTTCTGACAACAAAATCAGACAAAAATCATCAATAGAAATCAAATTTATGAACCAATGGAGGCCTGGATTTAGAGTCACACACAAAATTAAAGTGTAAAAACACACTAGAGGCTGATCCAACTTTGATATAATGTCCTTAAAACAAGTCAAAATGAGGTTCAGTATTGTCCTGCATTAGGAGGAACCCAGGGCCAACCGGACCAGCATATGGTCTCACAAGGGGTCTGAGGATCTCATCTTGGTACCTAATGGTAGTCAGGCTACCTCTGGCGAGCACATGGAAAGAAATGCCACCCCACACCATTACTGACCCACTGCCAAACCGGTCATGCTGAAGGATGTTGCAGGCAGCAGATCTCTCTCCACGGTGTCTCCAGACTCTGTCACGTCTGTCACATGTGTTCAGTGTGAACCTGCTTTCATCTGTGAAGAGCACAGGGCACCAGTGGTGAATTTACCAATCCTGATGTTCTCTGACAAATGCCAAGCGTCCTGCACGGTGTTGGGCTGTGAACACAACCCCCATTTGTGGACGTCGGGCCCTCATACCATCCTCATGGAGTCGGTTTCTAACCGTTTGTGCAGACACAAGCACATTTGTGGCCTGCTGGAGGTCATTTTGCAGGGCTCTGGCAGTACTCCTCCTGTTCCTCCTTGTACAAAGGTGGAGGTAGTGGTCCTGCTGCTGGGTTGTTGCCCTCCTACGGCCTCCTCCACGTCTCCTGGTGTACTGGCCTGTCTCCTGGTAGCGCCTCCAGGTTCTGGACACTACGCTGACAGACACAGCAAACCTTCTTGCCACAGCTCGCATTGATGTGCCATCCTGGATGAGCTGCACTACCTGAGCCACTTGTGTGGGTTGTAGAGTCCGTCTCATGCTACCACGAGTGTGAAAGAACCACCAACATTCAAAAGTGACCAAAACATCAGCCAGAAAGCATCGGTACTGAGAAGTGGTCTGTGGTCCCCACCTGTAGAACCACTCCTTTGTTGAATGTCTTGATAATCACCAAAGATTTCCTCCTGTTGTCTTTTCCATTTGAACAACAAGATGTGAAATTGATTGTTAATCAGTGTTGCTTCCTAAGTGGACAGTTTGATTTCACAGAAGTTTGATTTACTTGGAGTTATATTATGTTGTTTAAGGGTTCACTTTATTTTTTTCAGCAGTGTAAATGGGTTTTCTCTCGGTACACCAGCTTCCTCCCACAGTGGAAAAATGTTAGTGTTAGATTAACTGGTCTTAGGTATGAGTGTATGTATGGTTGTGTGTCCCTGTGATGGACTGGAGACCTACATTCACAATGTCCGTCCATCAGTCTTCTGTACCCCCTCATCTATACAGGAGGGTGGGTGGAGACAGGTGATGCCAATCTCCAGCTGTCATTGGGCGAGAGGCGGGCTACACCCTAGACCGGTCTTCATTCACAATGTGAATATGAGGAAGATGATCGAATAAGCTCTTGTTATTTCAGAG
Source organism: Girardinichthys multiradiatus (assembly GCF_021462225.1). NCBI lineage: Eukaryota > Metazoa > Chordata > Actinopteri > Cyprinodontiformes > Goodeidae > Girardinichthys > Girardinichthys multiradiatus. The sequence goes on along the minus strand of NC_061818.1, from coordinate 40,512,439 downwards.
CTCATGTTTATCTTCATGTTCAAGGTCAGAGTTTTATTGGTTTGGTCTGAAATTGGATTTAGGTGTTCCTCAAGGTTCTGTCCTGAGTCCTCTCCTGATCATCATAGATCTCCTGTCCTCTATCCTCCTTTGCACCCACTTTCCATCCATCCATCCATCCATCCATCCATCCATCCATCCATCCATCCATCCATCATCCATCCATCCATCCAGGTTTCCTTGAGGTCTGTGTCTGGAAAAGTGGCATTTTGACATGTGTTGGTACCGTGCTAGGAGAGCAACATGGATGTGAGTCGGAAGCAAAAACACATAAAGCAAAAATGATCCCATGACACCACAGAGTACACTGAACAATCCTTTTCTTTATTATTTTTTTGTTTCGTTTCAATATGTCTGTCGGGGTTTGTTTTTTAAGTTTTTATTTTAAATTAAAATTTTGACACACTTATAAAAGACAGCATCTGCATAGAGTTGTCATCTTAAAGATCCATGAAGAGAGGAAGGTCGAGGCTGGGGGGGGGGGGTCAAAGGGCGGAGAGGCGAGGGAGTCGGTATGGGAGGGGTGGGAAGTAAAGAAGGGGGGAGGGGAATACTGGCACGTCACATGAACTAAACAGAACAGCCAACAGCAGTACGAGAGAGAGGGGGAGGAGAGAGGAAGGAGAGGGGTGAGGGGGACAGATTGCTTTACATTACGCTACGCACACATACACACACACAAAAAAAACGGGACACAAGTTGCATTTCCGGTCAAAGTTGCGTGCAAAGAGCGACGTCGCTGTCCTCTTTCTGCTTCATCTGCTTTTTTTACAGTGCAGAAAATTTTTTTGACCTTGCGTCGCCGTCTCTTTTCTGCCGCCTGCCCCACCACAGCCATATGCATCTGCCTAAAAAAACAGGGCTGTAGGTTCTCCCAAGATCATGGCATCTCAAAGGTGCGGTTCAGTAAAGGGAGTTCCTGCAGGAGAGCGTGAGATGGTTGGCCAGCCTGGTCGCCTCTGCATGATAAAGACAGCCCTTGTTTCTCTGAATATTGCACGCTTTGTTACGAAAGGCCTCTGTGAGGCTGGAGACCGGGCCTGGAATTAGGTGGCGACTCTGGCAGGACCACAATCCTCGAAGCTGTCAAACCTCCTGACCACAAAAAACTACAGCTGGTTCTCTGGGAACTTGGATAGCTTTCAGATCCTGCTTCTGCACAACGTTTGATGTCTTCGAGAAACCCAAGCCACGATCTCCTCCAGGAACTCAACTGGGGGTAAAACTGTGGAAAAGTTGTGTAGCAGGAAGACTGTGGTGGCGTTTCGAGGTATGTCTGGAGGACTGAAACTCTGGGGTCAAATCTAGTTTATGTCTACTAAGAAGGGGGAGCTCTAATATCAGAGACGGCTTGGTTAGTGAAACCATGAAGACCAGAAAGAAGATCAGCAAGAATCTCCATCCTGTGGATCCCTTGGGATCTTTTCAGCAGATGGACGTGTGCTTTTCCTTTAATGGGTATCACCACCACCGGCCCTTGTCACTGATAATCACATCTAGTGCTATTTCGGACTATCTGGGCACTTGTGTTTGGATATGGCTATGAACTGGTCGGCCTGAGAGTCAGACTTGGTGCAGGCTAAATCCTGATGGGAAACGGGCAGGAAAAGTTTTACTGAGGTCGGTTTTCTGGCATAATATGGCAGAGAGACGACATAAAACAGAGAGACTGTGATGACGTAGAGATCTTTCAGAGTGACCAGGGGCGTGGCTTCTAAAGCCCTGGAGGCGGGGTTAAGTTTCCTAATATGGAGGGAAGCACTTTCATCAGAGAAACCAGTGAGTGGAGCCTCTGGATTTGGGGTTATGGACAGAAGTGTGGCTGTGTTCACACTATGAAACTCTGGGATGACCAGAATGGCAAAAGGACCGACTCTGCAGCGCAATGTGAACACAGCTTCTGAACTGAGCGCGGCGGAGAACGACGACAAAGGAAGCTACGCAAATCAGTCTCTCTGCTGCCGTCTCCCGTCCACAGGGGCAGAGACCGGAAGGGGCAGGGCTGAGGACATGCAACGTCCGGGAAATAAAAGCAGCGAAAAAAGGACAGACATCGAAGTGCTTGTCAACTTTGACAGGAATAAATATCTCAGTAGATTTATACATAGACATGCAAGTCATTTTTTCTCTCTTTGAAGTTATTTACAATAATTACAGAACACAAAGATTCCAGTTTCAGTTTGACAAAATTGCGAGCATTCAATATTCAATATTACTACTATTATTTATGATAACATAACTCCTTTTGTACTTCTTTAAATCATTGCAATCATGGAATCGTGGTAACCTCCCTTTTTAAACGTTTTTCTGTTTGTTTGATCACTTTGTGTGAAGCCGTTCACTCCTTCTGGGTTTTGCAAATGTTTTACTGCATTTTATTTGCCTTTTATGGTTAGAAGTATAATAACAACAACAATAATAATAATAATGTTATTTAAGTGTATTTCTTAATATGGCGGGGACTGTGTCAGTGTGGTCTATCTATGTGACCCCTCCCCTAACTCCTCCCACTCAGAGAAAATAAACACTGATGAACCAAATACTGTCTCATTTGATGAAGAGATGTTTGGATCAAGCAAAAAAAAAAAAAATCACATTGTTCAGAACAAGTCCCAGCTGTTGCTGCAACACAGAATAAACATTTTCATGTTATCAGAGCAGGACACGCAGCAGGTCCGGTTTCTGAAAACTGTTTCTTGAAGACAAAAATCATCACAGAGAAGGACTTGGTCTGACAAAGAGAGGAAAACTTTGACAAACCCGTGTTTACACAAAGTGAAAGGACAATGACGTTTGTATCATGTGTGAAGAAACACGTCGGATTACTTCGCTAACAGAGAGTTGATCTTTGGAGCCTTGGCGCCGAACCCAAACCCTGTCAGAATGATTTGGTTCCTGCTTGTTTGTGTCCTGCTCTGACGAAAACTGCACACAGCCCACAGAAGCAGTAATGACACTTGGCCATGTACATACAGTCATACAAACGCAGCAGGTTGGTGTAAGATTTACATAAATATATTGATATATTGTGGTTTATATATTGGTTGAGGCTGCAGTCATTCGTCACACCCTGGACAACGCTCGCTGTAGGTTTGTGGAAGCTGGAACATCCAAATGTTTTTATTTTTGTTTCAGACTTTTCTATTTGAGTCGTTCTGAGTTTTACTCTGTAAACCTTGTTGAAGGAAACCTCTGCATTCACACATGCAGCTCCACCTGATTATCTACAACATGTTGAGACCAAAGCTCATATATGAACACAGCTTCAGTTTTATGAATCCACGTTTACGCACAGCAGTCATTTCACATTAAGCAGAGACAGGAACGTTTTCCAGGAACATCTAGCAATCCAAGGCCCGTTCCTGTTCAGGTTCTGTTCTGGTTCAGAAACAGTTTGTAATTTTACAACCTCTGAATGTTTTCCAGTGCTAATGGTTTGGAGTTCCAGCATGGCAGCACATTCTGGAACATGGGGTAAAGGGAAGGGACCTTGGTTTAAAACTGGTGCAGCTTTAAGGTTTTCAGCCTTAAAGCAACAGAAAACTGGCCTTTTTGTTAAACATTCTGGAATAAAGCTGCACTTTAAATGTAATTTCTGTGTTTCTTCCTATGAATGTATGGATAAATATATAACATTAATAATCAGTATAATTTAAAATAATTCTGCTTTTGCCTGATGGGGAAACATTTCCCTCAGAAGAATCTCCAACCTGCAGCTGTGCATTGATCCAGAAGTGTGAAGATGACTGATAAACAAGCTGTACAGAAAAAATAAAATAAAATGACACCAAAACAACAAGAATAAGAGCAGTTATTAAATAGAAGAAGAAAGCACCACCGTTGTCTCCGGTTATGATTATGTGCCATATTTTTCCACTAATCAGACCACAAACTAGCATCTACAGGAGAAATGAAACTGGAGGCAGACATTGTTTGGACAGGTTGGATCATCTGATTGAAGGAAAGACAAACATGCGATGAGGGCTGGTGGTGGTCATGGCGGTAGGGAATCAGGGCAGGCTTTTTATTTTTATATTTGCTTTTTCTAAATCCTTGTATCTGTGTAAACTTGACTTGCTTTGTGCTCTTTGATTTTAGAGGCGGACATTTTGATAACACGAGTGGGAGGGAAAAGGCTTTGGTTTGAATTAAGCAAACAGTGAACGTTGCGTACATTAATGGTTCTGAACCTCTTAGTTACAATTTGTTAACAATTTGTGAAACCAGCTGCAACCCAGCGGACTGCAATCTGATGCTTCGCATGTCTAAACAAACCCATGCTGCCAACACATACATACACTCACAAACGTACCGTCTTCACCGAAGATGAGAGAAAACTTGCTGCACACGCACAATGATGGGTGGAGGTGCAACCGGAGGTTATCCTACAGGCAATTTCTCAGCAAACAAAGGGTGACGTAAACAAGCCCGGCAGATAAAGGTGGGGTGAAATCCAGCCAGAAGTTTAAACGAACCTGAATGATTGAAGCTGACGGGAGTTTAGTTTTTCACATTTAAGCAAAACACTCAAATTATGTTCCAACAAAACGTGTTAAACAGAAATACTGGAACACAGATTAATTAGTAACAAGCAATTGTTTGTAGCTAGTAGCTAACGTGCTAATCAAACAGGTCCGATGAGTGGTAAAGTGCACGATAAGGAGAATGGGGCAGGGTACAAAAACAGCTTCATGCAAACTCCACAACGCTTTTGCATGCCTTTTTTATTGTTATCATTATAATTATTACACACAGCAGGATGAACGGGGAAGGTCAGACTCCCAACACGCGTCGCCATCTTTTTATACAACCAAATGACTTCAACACAAGACAAGAGGACTGGGTAGGGCCGAACACCCGGACGAACTGACCCTCACCGAATTCTTCTGTTAATGTCTTCATGGTTTGATGTGTTTTTAGGAACTTTACTCAAAATAAACACAAACAACAACGTCAACAAACTGGCTGGTGCTTTGGCGGCATCCTTACACCGCTCACGTTCAGCCACCTCAATCACCACAGACGACTCTGATGCCACCAGGCGACCATCAGCTGTCCAGAAGACCCATGGCGCTGAATGAAGAAAAGCTCAGCTGTGACTAACATTTTTAAAAATCTGATGTGTGAAGTGACCATGACATTTCGATTTGCTAGGTCATTAAATCCACTTCAGTGTACACTTCTTTAAATGTTGGAAACCATTACAAACAGAAACCAAAGACAACAGCTGAGAAAATGGTCCAATCATCCTAAACCTACAAAGGGCTTGTTTGAAGAGAGATTTGTTGGATTGTGCTGCTGGGAGGAGTTGTGAGGTGACACTTTGGTAAACACAATAGTTTTGGTTTATTGAAGCTAAAGAATAAAATAAATGAACCCCACAAACCTAAAGCTACAACATCAAGCGCACCACAGACATCTAAAGCTAACAATGCCAAATTCTACATCTCAAGAAGAAACACATTTTACACTAAATAATGACTACTTTCTCAACTCTGAGAATCGAAACTATACTTATTGCTCTGGCAGAGAGTGAAGAGGGACCTTAAGGTGGTTTTTCATCCAGCGTAGGCCTCAACAGAAGTAGGTGAACCTCCGTATCACAGAGCCTGAGCGCAATCCTCCTGAAAGCCTCTAACTTGTTCTCGCCCAGCATCATGGCAGATCATGAACACTTCACCAAACAGTTTTCCTCAGACACGGCAACATATTAAATAGTTAAAAGTTAAGTCAGAACTGTTGGTTCTGTGGTTATGAACAAAGCAGAAACTTAGTCCACTCTTACACTGATTGTAACACCTCAATAGATATTTTCTTTCTCTCCTCAGATTCCACCAGGCTAATTGCAGTTTCTATCAGAGTTTGATCTTTACTTTAAACGGTCCAGAGTTGAATAATCTGGCAAATGTGTCACTTTTACAACATATGCAATTAAAGATTTTCATGAGCTGCCATGAGACTGCGTTATTCTGTAAATTGAACCATGTGTACGGTCGTTTTAGCATGTTGTCCAGTCAGGGACACTACACACACACACAAACACACACACACACAGTTAGCATTCAATAAACCACAAAACGAAACATGCGTACATCATTTATACTCCTAGTATTGTAACACGTGTTAATTTGTCCTGGTTAACAGAGTTGAGTTCAAAATAATAGTTAGCTAAAACTAGCTAGTTCCATATAGTTAGCATCCCACTTTGCATTCTTTGGGTAATTGGTAGGTTGCTAATGCTAACAAAGTCTAAAAATCAGTTTAAAACCACACATTTTTAGTTCAAGTAATTTAAAAGTGCTAAAATATTTTTCATATTACAATTTGTTCTCTATATTAATAAGAATTATTCGTTAGCTAAAATGATTCTATGATTAGCTAGAATTATCCAATTTCTCCATAATTTGGTTTACAGTTAAGTGCTGAAAATAACACAATCAAATAATTTATTTTAAAGTAAGAAAAACCCACTTAAATAATGTAAAATTAAATATGTTTACAGGTATCTTTCATTTCAATTAGAATTAGCCAATGAATAGCTAGAATTAGCTTCCAGATTAGACAGAAATAACTTGTGAGCAGCTAGAAATAGTTTGCAGAATATCAAGGATTAAACAATGGTCAAACAAAATTAGCATTCAATAATTAAAACAAATAATTTTCTTACTAATTTGCTACTATCCACTAACCAATTGTTACATTTTCAGAAATCTTTCCAACTGGGCAGGTCAAAAAAAAGCCTTTCAGAGTTTTTAGAAAAAGTAACTAGAAAACAGACAATAAATCTTCAGTAAGCTTCTGCACAACCTACACAAACACAAGCTAATTCTACAACATGCAAAGCAGCTCAGACTAATCCTAACACTGGCAGCAACACAACATTCATGGGGCCTGTCTACCTCAGAAGTAAAACATACATGACGTGTTTATGTTGTGAATGAATGTGTGTCACGTTTGACCACCATCCACAGAAAATGCACCAGTAGAGAATGTGAAGTGGACATCAGGCATGGTTTAGTTAGATGCTGCCTACTCCTATTTCAGGACTTCTAGGCAGGAAGCTAAAAAGAGTCGGGTGGTGCATCTTGCCTCAGCATGCACAGAGGTGTGATGTTCCTTTCACATTATCTACAGGAATGCCTTCATGTGTGGCAACTGAAACATCACAGCTTTCCAACACAAACACACCGGAGACACATCAGATCGCACAAACTCAACGTTAACACGATGTTAAGCAGATACAACACAGGATACATCACACACACACCAGAACAGCAGCATGGCAAAAGCAACAAACGCTCGCCATCAAAACACCAAACAGCCACAAGACCATCGCCACACTCGGCTAACTTGCTTGTTTGTTTGGTCTGGATGTGTTTCCTTTATTTTTTGTACAATTTTCCAGATGAAGAGCTGGAGGATGATGCCCCTGCCTGGATCAGGCTTTTAACATAGAGGCCAGATTCTCATTGGCGGAACAAGTCGTCTTTCCTTTATCTAAACTGCATAGATTAACTGTCCATCTCCACCCACCCCTTTTAATGCCTCCTACCCCACATCCTACCCACCATTCACCTCTCCAATTATCACTGTGTCGCATATGCTGGCCAGTCAGAAAAAGCAAGGCGATCAGAGGTCCTACCTCCACAGCTCTTTGGTTGGATCGATGCAATGATGCGGGGAGTCTGACTTCCCCCTTATCGACACTGTTTCCCCAACCAGTCAGCTGGCTGTGAAAACATCTCAAGGTGCCTATCTTGGTCGAATCAGTCTATGGTAACAGGCTCACCGAGGTGAATGACGGGACAAAGCAGCCAGTGAGAGATGGACTAAATTGGCAGCTGAGCTGACGGTGAAGCACAACATTCCAGGCCCCTTCAGAAATGAACATTGTACGGATCTCCCCAAGTTCTAGAATCTTTCCTTCCGGAAAAACCATCTGGAATGGTTTTTCTGCATCAATATATTAGGTGCTTGTTTCCTGAATTGAACGTGAGGAACCCGAATGACAGATTTTACCCACAAAACTCCCACCCAGCAGCTGTCACTGTCCTCAGAGACACTCAGAAATCAAACCAAAAACTTTAAAACAGAAGAAAACAGCCAAACAAACAACAAAGTAAATATTATTGGTTATCATTTTTTACAGGTAGCTAACCCACATGTTTCTTCATATGTTCAATACATTTACATAAATAGGTTTATTTTTTCCCTCTCTTGTATACGTTGGATAAATCACCTATAATGTGGTGTTACTGTGTTTTCTTCTTTGCTTTTTGTACCCCGCCCGAACCCGTGGTGTTTCCTCTTATCTGTGGTTGGATTATCTCTTCCTAGCTGATTGGTTGTTGGTCTTGCATTTGCGTTTCAAGTTTTTGTGTTGTCGTTGCTGTTTCTTTTCTCTGCTGGCTGTCGGTCAGTCGGTCGGCATCAGTCATCATGGCAGCAGGTGGAGGAACGTCTTAGAAGCCCAGCGTGCCGCCAATGGTCGATGCCAGGACCACGCCAAGGATGACGCAGCAGACAATGATCATAATCTTCTTCTGCAGGGCGACAGTAGAAAAGAAACAGATGAATGGTGAGGGAATGACAGTTAACTGATGCAACACTTTTTTTATTAGGTCTGTCCTTTGCTGGTGAAAACCTTTTAGAATTGTCATTTGGTTACTGATCTTAAAGGTATTTCGGAGTTTATTTCCTCTAAAATTATTCTAAATGCTGTTAATTCATCACAAACATCACGTGTCCATTAAGTTTCCGCCATACTTAAAGCCACTTTCAATAACCAGGATTTGTGCCACCAATATCTCTGCCTCTGAATGTTGCCCAATCCATGCTGCACCACGCGTGTCCTGTAGGTGATGGGTCCACCGTGGTAGATGTACCGGGCAGGACTACCAGAAGCTCTCAACGAGGTTTGGCTCAAGGTGAGGCACGGACTCCTTTGTCCTTGGAAATTAAAGTCCTCATAATGGGAATCATACAGTGGTTGGACAATGAAACTGAAACACCTGTCATTTTAGTGTGGGAGGTTTCATGGCTAAATTGGACCAGCCTGGTAGCCAGTCTTCATTGATTGCACATTGCATCAGAAAGAGCAGAGTGTGAAGGTTCAATTAGCAGGGTAAGAGCACAGTTTTGCTCAAAATATTGAAATGCACACAACATTATTGGTGACATACCAGAGTTCAAAAGAGGACAAATTGTTGGAGCACTTCTTGCTGGCGCATCTGTGACCAAGACAGCAAGTCTTTGTGATGTATCAAGAGCCACGGTATCCATGGTAATGTCAGCATACCACCAAGAAGGACGGACCACATCCAACAGGATTAACTGTGGATGCAAGAGGAAGCTGTCTGAAAGGGATGTTCGGGTGCTAACCCGGATTGTATCCAAAAAACATAAAACCACGGCTGCCCAAATCACGGCAGAATTAAATGTGCACCTCAACTCTCCTGTTTCCACCAGAACTGTCCGTCAGGAGCTCCACAGGGTCAATATACACGGCCGGGCTGCTATAGCCAAACCTTTGGTCACTCATGCCAATGCCAAACGTCGGTTTCAATGGAGCAAGGAGCGCAAATCTTGGGTTGTGGACAATGTGAAACATGTATTGTTCTCTGATGAGTCCACCTTTACTGTTTTCTCCACATCCAGGAGAGTTACGGTGTGGAGAAGCCCCAAAGAAGCGTACCACCCAGACTGTTGCATGCCCAGAGTGAAGCATGGGGGTGGATCAGTGATGGTTTGGGCTGCCATATCATGGCATTCCCTTGGCCCAATACTTGTGCTAGATGGGCGCGTCACTGCCAAGGACTACCGAACCATTCTTGAGGACCATGTGCATCCAATGGTTCAAACATTGTATCCTGAAGGCGGTGCCGTGTATCAGGATGACAATGCACCAATACACACAGCAAGACTGGTGAAAGATTGGTTTGATGAACATGAAAGTGAAGTTGAACATCTCCCATGGCCTGCATAGTCACCAGATCTAAATATTATTGAGCCACTTTGGGGTGTTTTGGAGGAGCGAGTCAGGAAACGTTTTCCTCCACCAGTATCACGTAGTGACCTGGTCACTATCCTGCAAGAAGAATGACTTAAAATCCCTCTGACCACTGTGCAGGACTTGTATATGTCATTCCCAAGACGAATTGATGCTGTATTGGCCGCAAAAGGAGGCCCTACACCATACTAATAAATTATTGTGGTCTAAAACCAGGTGTTTCAGTTTCATTGTTCAACCCCTGTATATTCTGCTCTCTGGCCTCTCATCCAGAACAAATCACCCACTGAAGACCATATCGGGGAAAAACGTGCTGCAGAAAACATAGATTCTGGGTTCTGGTCAAACCCCTTCAATAAAGTTAGGTGGTGATTCAAGCCGGTTTGAGATTGTTGAGGTGAGAGACTTAAATTGTAAATGGACTGAACTTATATAGCGATTTTCCAGACCACTCAAAGCGCTTTACACTAGAGCCACATTCACCCAATTGCACTCACTAACACTCACACATTCATACACTGATATGCAGATCAGTAGGCAACTTGAGGTTAAGTGCCTTGCCCAGGGGCACATCGACAGGAGGAAACTGAAATCGAATCCACAACCTTCTGATTGCAAGACAACTACTCTTCCTACTGATCCACAGTCGCCTTAGCTAAATAGGAGTAGCTCATAGTAGAGTCACTGCTTTTGTCATTAACAGGAGCTAATAGAGGTGTTTTAGGGAACCTGGTTGGAAATACCATCCGAACATCTTCCTCTGTTTATTCATGTCCCACTGAGAGGAGGTCTTAGGATGGACCCAGGACCTCGGTCCTCACCAACGCAACATGCTGAAGCGCACCTTGTCAAGAAGTTGCATGTTCTGTTGTTTTGATCAGTTATTCATGTTCACAAACTAGGAAAGCAGCAGGATAAAGTCTGAAAGCATGTTTGTTATTACAACCTAATGCATAGTTATAAATAGATAGGGGGAAGTATTTTTTTAAATGTTCTACATGCCTTCAAAAACACCAAAATATAACATTTTAAGTTCAAATTGTGTAGTTAGAGTTGTTTATTGGGAATGCACTTCCTCTATAGATTCTTGTTAAATACAGGCAACGTTTACCTGCAGTGACACCCACTCTTTAAAGTTAGAACTGCAATGATAGCTGTGTGCCTCAAATTAGCTAGAACCTTCAAAATCATGCTCTTGATGTCTAAACTCATTAGGCACGGCAAGGTATACCTGAGCCCTGATTTCACCAAAGGGATCTGAAGGAGGCAGCTGTACGAAGGAGGTTCTGGGCTCTCAGATGGAGTCCAGTCTTTTATAAGTTGCAGAAAACGGCTGAATAGCTGCAAGCTTTTTAGAACCCAATCAAACAACATTGGCTGAATAATCAGAGCAGTCCAAGCCTTCAGTCCAACATTTTGCTTTTAGGTTGTCCCTAAAATAATTAGGCTTCATAAAAGGAGACTTCTGGAACAGCAGTTGGATTCAGAGCAGACTTTCATCAGGAGAAAAATGTATTACCTTGCGAGCCTGACTCTGGTATTTTACGGCCTTCTTGGTGTCGGAGACGGCTCGCTCAACGTAGTCGACGGAGTGTTCTACATTGTACTCAATTCTGTCAATCATTTCGCCCTAAAATGAATATCAGAATTTCATTTGGCAACCAGAAGACAACACCTTAATCTGTTCTGACAACTTTCTTCCTCCATGTAATCTACCTGGCTCTCGACCAGCATGGCCATGTCCACAAACATGTCATGGAGCTCACGGATGCTGTTTTCCAGCTTGATGATCTCGGTGTGTCGGGTCTCGATCTCGTTCAGGGCTTGTTTGGTCATCTGGGAGTCCATTTTGATCTGCAGGAGAAGTTCAAGTGAACAAATCCTTGCTTCTCTTCTTTGTTACAGAACTTTCAAATAAAAAACCCTAACGTCTACATTAACAGGAAGTAGAAATGGGTCAGAAACCTGATGTATGGTAAGCCTTAAAAAAGTTTACAAAAATAAACATGCAAATAAGACAAGGTAATAAGATAATCTGTCTTTGGTTAGCAGCTTTAATAACTTCAGAAAAGAGAAAAAAATCTGATGAAACATTACATAAAATAGTTGGAGGCAGAAAAAGATGAAAAACAAAAATAAAATTAACCTGTGTTCAAACTTTTTCAGCAGTTTTATTCTGCTAGACAACAAGAAAAGAATAAAAACCTCCATCTACATCATTTATAGTCTTACAAGTTAACATCCAGGGAGGTTTATTATCACGAACGAGAATGTTCTTCCAGATCAGCTTGATTTAATTAATAATTAGCTATATTAGTTTCTAAATTAAAGAGAAATATCTAAAAATTAGCCAAATTAGCAAGAAGATTATTTCAAATTATATGCTGAACCAAAAATCCAGATTTGCTAGAATTATTTTGTGATTGGCGATATTAAACTCCTTTATTAATTCAAATTATCTGGTAAACTAAAACTAGCTTCTTGAAGAGCTGGGACTAGCGTTTGATTATCTTATTTTACAGTCCACCTCAGTTAGGTTACAGTTATCCTAGCACAGGATAACTGAATATCATTTTATGATTAGCTGGAGTTGACCTCCTGATTAGCCTTGTTTGATGATTGGCTAGAATTAGCATTTTAAATTTAGATAGAGTTGGATTCGGAGAAAATCTGGCTTCATAGACAGAGGATATGTGATCTGGGCTGTGAGCCTGAAGTCCAGGTCTGGCTCCCAGTGAACATGTTTGAGAGAAGCACCATGAAGCCATGATGACCATGGTGTGGAGCTACTGAAATCTGGGATCTATCAAAACTTTACAGTTTCCTCTGAAGAACAGGAACTATTCATGTTCTCAGGTCTAAGCGATTGAAAGGGTCATGAAAACAAAGATGATCAAACGTAATGAGAAACAGAAGTAGCCTAGATGTTTGCTGCCTCATTAAAATTGGATTGTTTCCATTTTCTGATTACAATGTGGTTAGTTGGTGAAGAAACTTGAAGTTTTGTACTTTCACCTGTTAAATGTTTCAACCAAAAGGAACGATATGAGCGACCGAATAATTTAGTTTTGTTTGCACACCTGAACTCATGTTTTTCATCACCTTCTCCTGTTTGCTGATGGTGAGACCAACTTACCTGCTCAGACTAACTCAACACCTGCTGTAAGCCTGAACTTTACTGACCTCTGCTGATTTGCCACCTCGCTGTGATATCACAATAGACATGGTTTCAATCAGAGTAGCTCAGTTGTTTGCAGCCAGGTGTTTAGTTATATCCCATAGTTTTGGTCTCTGCAGACATGAGCGCTTTTAATTTGAAGGAGAAGAAAACAATGAGGACTCCTTCAAAATAAAAGCAGTGGCTGCTTTTCTTCAATCCTCCCACCCCACCCATGATTTCATGTGACAAAGGTCGTCTTCACTTGATGTTTCAGCGCACCTATGGCCATTCTGTGTCCTGATCACATGATGATGCGTACAGGAAGCAGAATGCTGCAGGTTAAAGTGACCTCAGGTGCGGTGCTTACATCATCGGTGAAGATGGCCAGTTTGCCGCTCTCCAACATGTCCTCCAGCTCTTCGTTGGTGGTGGTTCTTCCAGCTGCAGACAGAGCAAGAAACAAAGAGAATATTCAGAGACACGGAAACCTGAAGGTCATGTGACTGCAGCCGGATGCACCTGAACACTGGCTGACAGAAGATTTTATTCCTCAGACGATAACAGGTTTTCACTAAAAGCAGCAATGAAGCCAGTCTTGTTTGGAGCTTCATATCTCAGTTCCATCAGGACCATCACTTAAAGTTTAACCGGGTCACAGAAATTTGGACTTTACTTGACCCACTTATCATTTTGATCCCTCTTCCAGTGTTTCCACAGTTTAAGTTTTAGTATTTTTGCAGATTTCCCTACAGAGTGTTCAGCTTAGAGTGTAATGATGGTTCTGACTCGGAAAAATATTCAAAACTTTTTGGATTTCATCTCCACATGTCCAGGATCTCCATCCAGTCGAAGGTGTTTCTGTCTCCTTCCAGCCAGTGTCTCCACTGCTGCAGAACCATCAGTTTTCTGACCAATCAGAGCCCAGAATGCAGAGAGACACGCCCGCACTCCCATTCACTCACAGTAAATTTCAGCTCTGGATGGTTCTGGAGACAATGGACCTGAAGGTTCGGTTTATCCTGGCAGATCCCCCACAGAAAACACTGCAGACCCAGACAGATGAACATGTGAGCCCAACAAAAAGTTCTGATGGTCACTCAGACCATATGGCAGTTAACTTCGTGACTCGTCTTTCAGCAGCAATTGTTGCTCCTGCTCCCTGTATTTGAACAGCCTGGAGGAGTGGAGAACATCACTCATGATAGGTTAGTTCCTAAGTGATGGATCAGAGGCAGCAGATTTGAACTGAACACAGTCAGAAAAAAGGGGGACCTGATGGAAAAGAAACATGTCCCAAACGCTTTTCATTAAGACCTAAAGTGCCTGAGTTTGTTAGAAGGTGTCTCCTTTAACAGCAGCATTGAGCGGAAAGTGTGTGAAGGTCATAGTTAAAGTGCTGAGTGAAAAATAGCTGCATCACCTCTGCAGCGTTCACACGCTTTAATCTGGAGCCTGAGGGTGATGTTTAACAGAAGAATGAGTCAGTTATATCCATCAACAGAGATTCACTGGAAACCCAGGATGGATGGAAACTGAGAGCAACGTTCAGAACCGCAGGTGACATAAAAACACTCAGACTGCTGAGTCAGCAGAAACGCTCCTTCTTGTGATGTTTGCTGACCTTGTGTTTAGTTGGTTTCTAAATACAACTTTCTCTACCTGGTTCTACAGTCACAACACAAAATGTTCTGCTCTGACACCACTCTTGTGTTTTGGAACAAATATTTGATGCATTTTATCCAGTTTAAATACTTTTATCATCAAATCCATAACATTTCTGCTTAGAGTGAATATCCCCAGTGCGGGTCCTTTTCCTAAATCCTAGGTGGTGGTGACCCATTCTTGGAGTTGATCCCAGTTTGTTGGGTTCTGTTTCTCCACCTGAGATGACCACAGGTTTTTCAGAGGGTGCAGATATGGGGAGTTTCCTAACCAGGGGTCCGAAACATACATGTTCTGATCTTTGAGACACTTGGAAAATCCACGGATTAGCAACAAACTGTTGGAAGAAGTTGCTCATGCAACGTTTTTGGACTGGATTGTTCTTTATTAGACCCAGCCGTAGATGGAGAACAACCACTGAACTACACAAACAAAAGAGACTGGTAAAAACTCTGAATCCCAGAATGCACTGCATTACCCATTCTCTGGTTGTTCCTTATTCATTTTAAACTAATTTAACCTCATTCTAAATTCCTCAGAACCAACCTTGGTTCTGCCTAACAAGATTCTGGGCTGTCATCATTGAATCATTTATTGGTTTAATTCTGTTGATTCTTGTTTTGTAGTTTATTCTTCATTCTTTCATTTTTACTTTGTACTCAGTGAATGTTATAGCCAAGTTAAACTTTAGTTTGTTAACTGGAGTATTTTAACTTGAAGTTGTCTTATTATATTAATAAATTCTTATATTTTGGAGAGTCGTTTGTGTTTTGTTGCATTAGGCTGGTGATCACAGGACAGACCCACAGGCCGAAGGTTGTTTGACTAAAATTAAATATTCAAACTTTGTTAATAATTTTTAATTATTAATAGTTGCTAAAAGCCAAACCACGCCAATCTTAGATAAGAAGCAATCTCACACATGTATTGGATCAGGATGCTTCACTGTTGGTACATACAGGATTCAGGGTAACTCTCCGCTGTTCTTCTCCAGATGTCCCAAACAGTCTAAATGAGCATCCATCAGAGGAAGTCCCTTTGTTCTAGTCTTTTGCTGCCCATACTGGTTCTTCCTGCAGAGTTTGACTGTTCTTGATGGTTTTCTAGGACAGATGCAGGTTCTTTGCTGTCCTTGATGTACAAAAGTCTTCACAATTACTGTGCACCAACCTGCCGCCGATGCTGAGAAAGCTCTGCACTGGTGGTAACCTGACATGGCCCTGCAGGTTGCTGGACCCTCTGAGACATCCTAAAGCTTTTCCTTTGTAGTTGAACCTCTCAGCTTGACATTCTTGGTGGTCCAAAAGGCTGTAATGTTCTCAGCCACAGTTTACTGCATGTGAGGCTGTTTGGATGCAAAGTGCTGATACTGCAGCTGTTGTTTTGCAGGTAGCCATTACAAACACAAAGAGACACTGATTTCTAATTATGTGTGTTTGACTATGACAGTAGATGTGGTCCTCCAGCAGCTCCAGCGTTTGGACTGCTGCTGTGTGTTTTGGTTCCGTTGTGTAACTCACTGATCTCCAGCTGTCTCTGGATGCGGTCCTTGCAGCGGTCGCGGTACTTGGACTGCGTGGTGTTGTACTCGGTCATCACCTCCACAAATTTACGTGAGAGCGTCGAGTGCTGCAGGAACACAAGGAGGAAACGGCAACTGGTTTAACTGGGAAACCAAAACCAAACATGGAGGTTTATGATGTAAGTTCAGATGCTCAGAAATGTTTTGTGTCAAACAGATAATTTTGTTTTAGGTCAAACCAAATGTTGAAATATGGCAGCAGAAATATAAATAAACCCAGTCTGACTGTAAACATAACTGATGCAAATGTTTTTAGTCTGTGGGCATAAAGAGAGTGGGCATAGGTTTAAGATGTGTGTGTGTGTTATTTCTGTTGTTGTGTAAGCTGAAGCTGATCCTGTAGCTGTTGAGTAACTGCAGTCCCTTTCCTGTCCACTGGGTGGCAGCAGCAACAGACAAGATGGCTTCAGCCAATCACAGAGCAGGATCCTGCTGCATGAGAAAATGTTTCCTGCAGGAAATGACGTTCAGGAGGAACTATGAGCAAGAAAACTCCAGTATGAGTGTAGAAGGATTATTGGATCTGACATGTTAAAGATGTCTGTCCTGTATATACGTGTCAGTTTGAACACGCGTGATCAGCAACAGTTACATTAACAGATAAACACACAGCAATGAAGTGAAACTTTGACACTTTCTGCAGACGCTGACCCACTAATAACTTATTCTTTAATAAAGAGCTTTGATGCTCATTTTGTCAGGTGTCAGAACCTGACCCACCTGTGTCTTACGGATCCGGAGGTCCGCTGATGATCTGTTGAGACCCTCCTCCTGCTCGATGCTCTGCTCGATTGCTGCAAAAACAAAGATGCAGACAATGTTAAAAAACATCCGAGCTGTTCTACTAAAACATATTTAATATTTTTTTCCGGACCACAAGGCTGATTCCTGGTTCCGACCCATTTTTAGACCAGTTTGTAAATATTTTAGAATATGCTAAAAGTTTAACATTTGAATTAAAGAGCTAAAATTGGAAATCAATAAAAAACAAAATCACATTCACATTATCACAGTATGGCCTGTTTTATGTCTCTGAAAACTGAGTTCAGGTGCATCATGTTTCCACTGATCATCCATCAGATGTTTCTTCAACATGTTTGGGGTCCACCTGTGGTTGGAAAGGAACACAGTTGTCTATAAAAGGTCTCACAGCTGACAGAGCAGAGCAGAAACCAAGGAATGAAGTCAAAGGACTGTGTCAAAGCTCTAATCTGAGGAAGGTCACAAAGATTTTGGCATCAATGAACGTCCTAAAAAGCTGTGTGGTCTCCTGGGAATGGAAGAAGCTTGGAACCACCAGAACCCGTCCTAAATCTGGCTGCCCGACCAAACTGGGTAATCAGAAGAAGGGCCTTGGTCTAAGAGGTGACAGAGAACCCAATGTCTCTAAGGTGGAGCTCTTGTGTTTATTTGTGGACATAGGAGACCCACCCAGAAGGTCAACCACTGTAATGCACTCCACCAATCAGGCCTTATGGTAGAGTGGTCAGAACAAAATGGCAGCTTGCTTGAATTATGCCAAGAAGCTCCTTGAAGATCATCAGAGCAGGAGAAACAAAAACCCTTGGACCAGATGGAACCATAGTAGAAGGTTTTGGTCTGAACTTCAAGTGTCATGTCAGGAGACAACCAGGCACTGCTCATCACCTGGTGAACACCATCCGTACTCTGAAGCATGGGGGTGGCAGCATCATGCTGTGAGGAAGTGGGTGACCAGTTCATACAGAAGGTAAGATGAGAACAACAAGCGTAGTGAGATTCTTCTAGAAAACCTGCTCCAGAGCGCTCTGGACCTCAGGCTGAGGTGAAGATTCATCTTCCAACATGACAATGAGATGAAGTACAAAGCCAAGAAGACCAAGGAGTTGCTTCAGGAGCATTCTGAATGTTCCTGAGCCAGAGATCCTGGCTCTAAATCCAGCTGAACATCGCTGGAAAGACCTAAAGTGTCTGCCTAACAACAAGCCATCCAACCTGACCGAGCCTGAGAAGATCTTCAGAACATCTGCACACAAAACAGGTAAGCCAAGCTTGTAGAGACGAATGCAGAAGATCAGAGGCTGAGACTGTGCTGAGCGAAGGCTGTGGATTCCTCTGTTCAGGTGATTTTTTTCTGTAGTTTTAGTTTTTAATAAACTTGCAAACACTTTAAAGGTCTTTCACTTTGTTATTATGGGATGTTATGAGAAGAATGTGAGGAAAAATTTAAATTTAACCCAGTCAAGAAAAATGCTGTAATATAACAAAATAAGGAAGAAGTGAACCACTGCAGAAACGTCTGGATTTGCTGAAATTATGTTTGATTTCAGGCAAACATCAGTGGAGAACCTGAATCATAGATTTCACTGGTTCACCTGGGCTTTATTCCATTCTTTTAAAACTATTTGGATGAATCGGGTTGTCTGTAGCTACCTAACAAGATCATGAGTATAGCAGCTTTAAGAGTGCTGAAATAATTATGGACTAAAGTCTCCACTGCTGTGATGTTCATTTAACCACAAACATCCTGCAGATTCCATGATAGACCTGGCCTTGCGACGAAGATATGAGCTACAAGATCTGAATCAACATCAAGCAGGTAGAAGCTCCAGCTTAAAAACGTCCACTGCTCTCTTCAGTTACTCTGAAGAGACGCCGACTAAAAGTCGTAGCAAGTGTTGCAGTTGACTTGAAACAGGAGTGGGTTTACTCAGTAAAGCTTGGTCCATAAAAATCCAGCAGCTCCTCAACTATGGCCAAGAAACCAGGTTCTAAAGTGAGACCAGGAAACGTTCTGTGCAACAAAGTCCTAAAAACGGTCATAAAACATGAAGAGCAGTGATGCAGAGGAAGCAGCATAAATGTAAACGTTACCATACTAAGAAAGGTTAATCATGAGCATTTAACAATAAGGTGGTGTTAATTAGATCCTCCCTAATCCCGATAAAAGTCGGGATTCAAACCCCTGTTTTAAGATGGACCTGGTTTTTATTCACTGCTTGCTCCCAGTCAGACCAGCAGTATGACTGAAATAATAAAAAAATGTTTTTATTTTTCAGAACCTTTCAAAGTTAAACCTCAAGTCTGAAAATCTTCTAAATCCTCAGACCCTCCAGGAGGTACAGAGCACCTGATCTTAAATCAATCTGTCTTTGCAGCATCATCATTTTATCCTGGAAAATAAAAAAAATCAAACCTTCAATCTGACCACAAACAGCATAAACAGAGAGGAAAAAGACCCAATGTTAAGAAATAATTGTTTCCAAGGTAACCTCTGGTTCTTAAAGTGTCAGCAACTACAATGATCCCCATAAACTAAATGTAAATTATTTATATTTAATGATTTCAAATTGATCAGATTGTTCAAGAACTTTAATCCACAGTTTCCTGTTTCTGTGCGTGAAAAAGGAAGTCCCTTAATCTTAGCAACTCTTCAAAATGGGAAGGACAAGAGAACATGCTATGTCCGTAAGACAGGTGTGTATTAGAGGCTGACATTTTTTCGGGAGTCCCACGGGAGACAGCGTCAGTAAAGATCACGTGATTGGGACGGTACAGGATAAAACATGAACTGGAACAGACGGGAGTGGGAGCTAACCAATAGGAGGGAAAATAAACTAGGATCAACTGTCTTTGGAAATGTTAAACTGAGACTTTGTTATAAACTTTAAGAAAAAAAAACTTGGATCGATGCCGCCATTGTGTAGTTTTTTTTCCAAGAAGCCTATACTATAATGCGAGTCAAATGAACTACACGACCCACAAGCCAACAGTGCTTCTGATCGATGTTTTCCACCTGCGTTCAGGATGAAGGGAGCAAATGCAGGTGGAGAACTGGACGTGGTAAAATTGGATTTGCAACGTAAAGTCAGCAGTAAGGACGTATCTATTAAACTCATAGAGCTGACAGGAAAGTCGCAAATATGACCGAACTTCAGGAGAGTTGAATGTAGCGGTGTTAACACGCAGTATGCTGCTTATAAAACGTGTTTAGTTGTAATCAAGTTCACCAGTGATTAAGGGACACTTGTTAGACAGATTCTGGATTAAATCAACCCTGCTTCTCTTCATTCATCAAACCAAAAGTACCAACATGTGTCAAGTCTCATCTGACCAACAAAACTGCTGCATGTGCTCTAAAGATTTAAGAGGTTTTGCCACAGTAGAGAGGAAAGGTACGGAGCCCGCCAAGGGACATGGGGGATTTTTTTTTTTTTTTGCGTCTCCACGCAATACTTTTGCGTTCGGCATTTTGGAGCAACAGCACAGATGATAAACTGCTCATAAAACAAACACTGATATGTCATTGATATGATTTATTTGTCATATGCAGGTTAACATGCAGTAAACAATGTGATTAAATGTTTAGGATAAGAAGAACCGTTTAAATCACGATAAAAACAAAAACACTAATGGCGTACAAAAAAAAGTACCCATCATGCAGCAGTAATAAGGAAATAAAGTGTCACAGATGTGGTTTCGTGCAGTTTTATGGTCCAGAGTTCAGTAGTTTGTTTGACAGCTTGTGGTTAAAAACTGTCTTTTAGTCTGATTTGAAGATCATTTTATTTAAGGCCGATTTCAAAATAAAACTCAATAAATCTCAAAACGGGTGTAGTGTTTGTTTCATTTTTGCAGTTATCTGGTTTGGAAATTATCCCACAAAGTATTGTGAAATAACGCAAAGACTATTGCGTGGGAACGCAAAAGAGAAAAACATCCCCCCTTGTCCCCTCGCGGACCTCGTAGAAAAGCTTCATCAAGAGAAGATATTAAATAAATATGTTGTGAAATAGAAAAAAATTGAATGTACCATTAAATGTACAATTTATTTAATACATTATTAAATATTAAGTGTACCACTAATTACGTCATGTCGTCTTTAAAATTATACTTAATTATTCAGTGGCACATTTAATTGCATTATAGTCCATTTCATGATATAATGGTACATTTATTGTTTCTAATGATGTATTAAATAAATAAATGGTACCTTTAATTTAATGGCACATTTAATGTTACATTTCTTTCATGTTACATTTACTTCACTTATGGGACATTAACATGTATTTATTTAATGATGATTTTATTGTATTAATTTTGTCCAGTTTGACCCTCCATTCTTGATGCCTGTATAGGAGGTCATGTCAGAATTTAAATCAGGTGTTCTGGAGCAGAAACACATCTAAAACTAGCAGAGAAGGGGTCCCTGAGGACCAGGGCTGTGAACCATTGAGGTACAGTTTCTAAATTATGAAGGTAATGCCTTTTTGTCCTTTTGTTCACCAAGTACAGTTCTCTTACTAGGTGCATTTTTCTTTCGTTTCAGCAACTTGAAACATAAAAGTAATGTCATTGTTCAAAGGAAACAATCACTTAATAAATGAGTAAAATACAACTATGTACATTTTGTTTATTCAACTAAGATAGACATGGTCTGTTTCCTTGTTTGATATTTTATTATTTCTTCATTATTATTCTTTTTACTTTAACTGGCCTTTACTACAGCTAAAAACAGGGACCTAACTGGTCCTTCAAAGAAAGAAATTACCAAAAGACTAAATAAAGAAAACAAAAATGGGAGAGTCACAGGAGTGGGAGTCAATTTACCAGGACTGGGACGGGACAGGATTTTTTTCGTTATGCTGGCCTGGGATTGGGATGGGACAAGACATTTTTCTATGGAAGCGGGATGGGACAGGAGAAAAAATCCACTCCCGTGTCACCCTCTAGTGTGTATCGATCTTTATCAGTCAGGAAATGAAACAATGTCAATCTCCTTCCATGACCATCTCAGTCCCCAGATCTAAATCCCATGGAAAACCTGCAGGGGGCGCTAAAGAGAAAAGAACCAGGACTCTGGACCATCTGAAGAGATTATGCAAAGGGCAATGATATTAACAGGGGGGTTGCGAATAGTTTCTCCATCAGTGATGTTGCCATGAAATTATTTATCTTGTGGGATTTTGTTCCACCTGAATAAATGTTCTCAAGCCAAAGGTTGGATTTTTCTACCATTTTCAGAGCAGAATGTGCTGCAGCAATGAAAGATAGTTTATTATCAGACTTTCTCACACATCTTTAATGAGGTTTAAAAAGATGTTTAAAAAGCTTTCCACATCATTTCCACAAGACTGAATAAACTTAAATGTTCTCCTTCATTTGCCTGCAACAGCCTCACCTCATCACTCTGCTGGAGCTTCAACAGTTATTTAACTGGGAGAGCCAGTTTAATTAGATGTTCCCTCTGAGGATCACTGTGATCACTGCAGCTTCTAAAGAAACCATCCAGGAGAAAGATCCTGAACCAAAACCATATTTGACCTTCCAACTTCTAGTCAGCAATATTAACAAGAACAGATTTAAATCTATAGCAATGAAATTAATTTGAAAACACATTATACAAAGGAAAATATTAAAGAGGGACATTTTTATGGTTGTAAATTTATTCCAGCTGCAATATTTCACATTTTTCCTCAGTTTCTGGAATGTCTTTAATACTAAACTACATGCATTCCCAGCCAAACGGACCATATAACCACATCATCTGCATCCAGACAGAATCCCTACTTCTGATCCATCAAAGGTAGCTAGAACCTCGGGGGTCATGAAGAATGACCAGCTGACCTTTAAAGATCATGATACCTCCATCGCTCAATTGTACTGCTTCATATTGTTTCACAGACAGATCAGGCAGTACCAGTGCCAGGCCTTCCTAACTGGTCTCCCAGCCTGTGCTGTGAAACATCTGCTGCATGTTCAGTCTTAGCCTAAAAGAGGACATGTCACCCCTCTGTTGGTTGACTTCCACCAGCTACCCAGATGTTAGCCCACAAAGAGCTTCATGGAATGGGTCCCACCTACTAGAACGCTCTGCCAAAGGCTTCCCTACCTCCACTACTGCTCTCTATTTCTATGTGGTCTCCTCTGACAGAACCGGACGAGTGGTCTTCCTTCTAAGTAGCTCATTGTTCACTCCTCATCACTACTGTTTATGTCTCACCTGCTGCCTTATGAACATATATTAATTTACACACTTTGCAGCATTGGCGGTCCGAGCTCTCTGATGTTTTATCCTCTCTGGCAGTCTCTGTTTTTCTCTGCCTGCTGTGATGGCCTCAGAAGAACAAAGGAAGGAAGTCTGTCTTCCGGTTGGGGGCTTCAGGCAGATACCAGAGTGAGACACGTGAACAGCAGGGATTGATTTAAAAAAAAAATAATCAAGTGTGACCTGAACTGAGCCCTTGGTCCCAGTTGAACCAGGAAATATCCCTTGCCTCCTGATGGTTAGCCCACTCCTGGGCCCAGATGACAGGAGTCACATGATCCCACTTTTAATATATCAGTTTAAAACTTCCAGCATCAAGGCCAGAAGCCAACAAACTGTGATACTATAATCACAACTATGCAGCTTGAGTATTGTGACAGATGCACGCTCACCCCACATCCGAACAGCGTTGGTTTTGTTGACGTGACTCAATGCATAGCAACGGCACCTGCATGTCATCATCATTACCTGTGGCAGGTACTAGGCCACGTTATGAGACTGACTAATTTATCAACATTGTTAGAATTTCATGTAGATCAACTTTACTACAAGTAAATACCATTTGCTTTTAATTCAATTTTATTAATTGTGCAGGGAACTGCATTTACAAAATATGTTTTAGACTTTTTCTCTTACTACCTTCAGAGCCAAGCTGTTGCTATAAATTAGTATATTTCTATATTTTATGATAATAACGTGTGGTGTTCCTTAACACACGTCAGTCTGCTGAACTGTGTAACACGTATAATGTAATTTCTGCAGTACTGAACAACAAAACTGTCACAATATTCTTGTTCTCCTGCTTCTTCTGACATACTTCTATCTAGCGTTTGTTTAGCACCACTACAGGCTGTTGACACTGTAGGTGGCAACATAGTGAAAAATCGTATGCATGCACTAAGGACATATTTCATTTAAATGCTTTAAAATATTTAGCAATTTAAGAAGAACCTCAAGACAGTTCTTCTTTATACTTTGAGTGGAAAAGCAGCCAAAGAGCTGTTGATAAAATCTTCTTTAATATATTGTAGGAAAGTCTGGATAATTTCAGAAAAATGTGCAGAAATGAAGGACGGTTTAAGACTGTTGAACAGTTTTCTTTATAGTTCATTTGACTATAGCAAATGACTGAGCTCAAACCCAAACTATTCAAACACGGTTCCGAGCTAATATCAAAGGTGTGATGTCGGATATACAAACTGGGCCACAAGTGAAGACACGTCATTCAGCAGGCCAAGTTTTTAAACAATGATTTCATCATAATCACCGGAACCCAAATATACCCACATGTGCTGGTGTTACAGTGACACACGTTATGTGCTTGTAGTGGGTTTGTTGCACAATAAAGAAACAAGATAACATTGAAAAAGGCACAGATGTTGATGTAGACAACACTGTCTACCACAGAGGTCAGCATCCAGCCCCGAGTTTTCTGAATGTTCTGGCTCTGCTCAATAAAATCCACAGAAACGCAACAAGGAAAAGTATTGTCAGGATGTTTCATACAATTCCCTGAATAATAATCTTGGTGAGAAATAAAAAAGTTGCCTGTCTTTGTGCTATGATATGGGTTAACCTAATGATGATAATAAAAAGAGAAATAGGTTTATCCTCATTACTGTTTAGTAGTTACTGTAAACAAATCGTGCAGTTTTAAAGCAACAACTCTGGCCTGATGCAGATGAATAAAAAATTATTCCTGAAACTCCTCTTGCTTATAGATCCAATATGATTTAAAGGAATTATTGTATAACTCTAAATCTGGTCATGATTATTCCTTATTTATTCAAATATTCATTAGTTGAGCCAGAATATATTTTATAAGCAAATAGCCCTCTGAGGTGTTGATGATTTTCAGTTTTTAGTTGACAGTCATGTTTCACCGGCTACAGAAGTCTGAAAATGTAAAAATGGTACCACCAGTTTACTTACTAATTTTTTATAATTAATATAACTTTAGCTTATTATTTTAAAAGTGTATTTAGGGAAATCTTCCTGTGTAAATATGTATATTTAGCCTGATCAACATTTCCACAAATGTTATTTGTTTGCTCGTCATTATAAATAAAGATTATTATTAAAAGTATGGAATAAACAGCCATTTGTTGAAGCTCCAGGCTTGATCTTAGCTGGGCTGTGACATCTTCAAGTATGCTTCATCCAAACTGCACGTCTACTGTACTGCGTCCTTTTACCCTCAGGAAGAACAGGCTTCAGGTGTGCATGCCAAGTATGAATTGACACAGTAATGTATTTTGCTGACAAGGCCACTAAACTTCAGTTGTGTGTTTTCTGACAGGCAGAAATGATCATCGTTGTTTTGCAGAAGAACCGAGCTAAAGATCTTAGTTGATAAATTCCTCATCAGCTGTGTGTGGACGTGTCCTTGTTTAACTGCATTTTGGGTTCCAACAGTAGTTTGCCTGCACTATGGGGACTGACTGTCTCTGGAGTCTCCTTAATGAATAGCATTACCTGTCTGCAGAAATGCTTAGTGTACAGTGATGAGTGGGAGTCATTTTACATCCTGATATTTTTTATGCAGGAATTGTTTGTGTGCGTTTTCTGGCCCGTGGCCTGCAGGGCCCTGCTGAATCCACGATGACTCAGCAGAATCACAGCGCTGATGGTCTGTGTGTGTGCGTGCACTGTATTTCTGGGTGATGTTGTTTTTCTGTGTGACAGTGAGATAAAAACTGGGTGAATAAGAAACAGATTGCGTGTCCTTGTGTATTTTTAGCCTGTTTAGTTGAAAATACATAATGGTGCGTGCATATTTGTTCTCATGTAAAAATCTCTTCCAAATTCTACGAACTCAGAAGAGTTAAAGTTGAAATGTGATAATAATAAACTGTTATTAATCATTGTAGAGAACTGAAAATACACCAAATTGTAATTATCACATACAGGTGTTGGACAATGAAAGTGAAACACCTGGTTTTAGACCACAATAATTTATTAGTATGGTGTAGGGCCTCCTTTTGCGGCCAATACAGCGTCAATTCGTCTTGGGAATGACATATACAAGTCCTGCACAGTGGTCAGAGGGATTTTAAGCCATTCTTCTTGCAGGATAGTGGCCAGGTCACTACGTGATACTGGTGGAGGAAAACGTTTCCTGACTCGCTCCTCCAAAACACCCCAAAGTGGCTCAATAATATTTAGATCTGGTGACTGTGCAGGCCATGGGAGATGTTCAACTTCACTTTCATGTTCATCAAACCAATCTTTCACCAGTCTTGCTGTGTGTATTGGTGCATTGTCATCCTGATACACGGCACCGCCTTCAGGATACAATGTTTGAACCATTGGATGCACATGGTCCTCAAGAATGGTTCGGTAGTCCTTGGCAGTGACGCACCCATCTAGCACAAGTATTGGGCCAAGGGAATGCCATGATATGACAGCCCAAACCATCACTGATCCACCCCCATGCTTCACTCTGGGCATGCAACAGTCTGGGTGGTACGCTTCTTTGGGGCTTCTCCACACCGTAACTCTCCTGGATGTGGGGAAAACAGTAAAGGTGGACTCATCACAGAACAATACATGTTTCACATTGTCCACAGCCCAAGATTTGCGCTCCTTGCACCATTGAAACCGACGTTTGGCATTGGCATGAGTGACCAAAGGTTTGGTTATAGCAGCCCGGTCGTGTATATTGACCCTGTGGAGCTCCTGATGGACAGTTCTGGTGGAAACAGGAGAGTTGAGGTGTACATTTAATTCTGCCGTGATTTGGGCAGCCGTGGTTTGATGTTTTTTGGATACAATTCGGGTTAGCACCCGAACATCCCTTTCAGACAGCTTCCTCTTGCGTCCACAGTTAATCCTGTTGGATGTGGTTCATCCTTCTTGGTGGTATGCTGACATTACCATGGATACCGTGCCTCTTGATACATCACAAAGACTTGCTGTCTTGGTCACAGATGTGCCAGCAAGACGTGCACCAACAATTTGTCCTCTTTTGAACTCTGGTATGTCACCCATAATGTTGTGTGCATTTCAATATTTTGAGCAAAACTGTGTTCTTACCCTGCTAATTGAACCTTCACACTCTGCTCTTACTGGTGCAATGTGCAATCAATGAAGACTGGTTACCAGGCTGGTCCAATTTAGCCATGAAACCTCCTACACTAAAATTACAGGTGTTTCAGTTTCATTGTCCAACCCCTGTATCAGTTAATAAAACTTAGAGTCATGGTAACAAAGCAGCCTCTTTCATGTCCAGTGTTTTATGCATCAGGACAAAGTAAAAATTGTTTGGTTTTTAACAGGATCTAGATTTAAACACGCTAGACTTTAAATATCACAGATAAACAAACAATACACAACAGACTCTAGTCTGAATGTATTGATACCTCTTTGGTAAAAGGTTGTTTAAAGATATTTTAAAATTCTGACTGTTTTAGAGCTCCACAGTCAATTGGCCAAACATGGCGATGATCACTTTATACAAGCATGTGGACTCAAACACTAAAACCCATCCTGAGGGTTTCAGGTCTACAGTAAGAGATGCTGCAGAATTTCAGTCTGTGTGGGGACAATAACACTCGGCTGCCTCGTGGAGATTCCAATTATAGCTTCATTGCCAGCATCACAGCTATTCTCAGTCTGCATATGTACTGTCAGTGTGTGTGTGTTGTGTAGTCCATCTTCTAGCTGTTCACATTAAAGCAGGGATGTCCTTGAGCTTTCAGCATGGACTATTGCTGTAGCAACAATGCTCTCTCCCTGTTTCTGTAGCTTTAGGCTCATTGGCCCATCTTTCTCTGTGTGTGTTTGAGTTGCTGATTACAGCTTGATAAATCACTGCTAGTCTCTGAATATTTTAATCTTCTGATGCAGCTGAAGGTCAGTGTGCAAGATCATCCTCAGAGTCTTCTATTAATACAGCACACAATACCTGCATAATGCAGTCTCGAAGAAAAACAATAATTTCTGTTTTCGTTGACAATCCCACCCCATGAACAAGTGACGTGACTTCTAGATTTATTCCTATTTCAGTCTTGACTATCTTCAGTTAAATTTATTTCACGTTTGGCTCAGTTTATTCTTACTAATTAATGCACCGCACAAGGAGAAAAAAATACATCGGACATGTGTTTTCACAGTTTATTAATGATGCTAAAATTACCAACAGCACCAAACAAGGATTCCAAGTCATGCATAACAGCAGTGAAGAAGCTTCAAGGAGGTCTGTTAAATAACAACCCTGCTTTCTGGTCCTGAGCCTAGATTGTTACCATTTTGGAGGATTAATCAATTTGGTCAGATAAAAAAAAAAGCCACTTTATCCAAATTAAGAAGGCTGTCTCCTGATTAGACCAGATTTTCCCCTGCAGTTATTATTCACTATTAGCCAAAGCAGGTTTATTTTCTCAGCTAAAAATTAACGTTTAATTAGCATCGACATAAAGAAATCCTCTGAACTTCAACCATATGGTACTCCAAGTAATCAACAACAACTTTCAAAAACTATAAACACAAAATTGTGAAATTGCCACCACAGGCAGCTTCATTCACTGTGGAGGAGCATGAGATGAGGCGAACACTGCAGGCTGTCAAGTTGAGGAAGGCTGCTTGACCCGACGGTGTCCCCAGATGGCTGCTGAGAGACTGCGGTGACCAGCTGGCAGGAGTCCTAACCAGGATTTTTAACCTTTCTCTGTCCAATCCACTGTTCCATCCTGTCTGAAGTCCTCCATCATTGTCCCCCTGCCCAAGAAACCCCACATTTCCAGCCTGTATGACCACTGGCCAGTTGCACCGACACCGGTGGTTATAAAATGCTTGGAACATCTTGTCAGGGCTCACATCACATCACTTCTCCCCAAAGTTTGTGACCCCCACCATAGATCCACTGAGGATGAAGCAGCCACAGTTTTCCACACAGCACTCAACCATCTAAAACAGCATGGGTAGCTATGGGCGGCTGCTTTGTGTGGACTATAGCTCAACTTTCAACACCATCATCCCCCACAGACTGGTGGACAAACTGAGGGACATTGGACTGCCACTCTCCACCTGCATGTTGACCCACAGCTTCCTGCCGGGAAGGGTCAGGACTAGGTCAACATACATCTTTGGCTCTTAGCACCAGGTCTCCATGGGTTGTGCGTTGAGCCCCCTGCTCTGCCCCCACTGTTCCTACGACTGTACACCCACTCACCACAACAACACCACTGTCAAGTTTGCAGATGACACCACAATGGTGGGGCTCATCTCTGGAGGGGATGAGTCCTCCTATCAGGTTGAGGTGGAGTGGCTTACAGCGTGGTGCACAGAGAACAACTTGCTGCACAATATCTCCAAGATCAAGGAGATAACAGAGGACTACAGGTAAAAAGAGGACAGCATTTTACCACTGATCATCAGTGGGGCTGGGTGGAGAAGGTGGTTGACTTCTGCTTCCTGGAAATCCACATGGAGTAGAACCTGACCTGAATGTGAACACCTCTGAGCTGCTGAAGAAGGCCCAGCAGTGACTGCACTTCCTGAGGATGCTTAGGAGAAATAACATCCCACAGAGACTGCTGGTGTCCTTTTATCACTGCTCTATTGAGAGCTTAATGACCTACTGCAAATGTGTGTGGTCTACCAGCTGTACAGTGGCTCAGAGGAAAGAGATCCAGAGGGTTATTAATGTGGCCCAGATGATCACTGGCTGCCCTCTCCCCACACTTGAAGAACTTCACAGTTCCTGTTGTCTCCAAAAAGCCCTGAACATCATGAAAGACACTTCTCACCCAGGTCACGCTCTGTTCGAACTGGTACCCTCAGGAAGACGCTACAGATCAGTTAATGCAAGGACAAGAAGATTCAACGAAAGCTTCTGTCCAACAGCAGCAGCTAAACTCAACACAGCCAGACTGTAAAGGAGATGCAGTGATGGAATGAGCTTCAGTATGAATGTGTGAACATCTGGTTTTATTTGATCTTTTTAACAAACTTATGCACCGCTCAAATAGCTTTTTCTCCATGCCGTTGACAACGAAATAAAGTTTATTCTTTTACTACTCTACTCTATTTGGTGCTTGTCATGTTTTTTTCTGAGGTTAGCAAGCTAACCTTTGTGTCAAGTTCACAGCTGTTATTGTTTGTACAGTTATGTTTATGGATGTCTAAACAGGCCCAATGAACGATAGCTGCTGAGAGCAAGCAGCTCCTAATATCTTAATAGCAAAAACATTAACTAAACAGCACAAAACTGAAGGTGGGATCTGATTTAGTGAGCGAGCAAAGGGCTATTTGCTGAACAGATACTTTTTAAAACAGCTTCTAAAACTTTCAATTTTCTTTCTGAAAGTATAAAAATATTAATCTCAAAGAAACACAGCAATTAGCTTTTCTGTTTTGAACAATTAGTCAAACTTTTTTACAAACTGTGTTGCAAAGACAGTAATAAGTGAGGAATTATCCACTTCAGATTTACCTGAAGTATATCAGATTTTTAATAAAAGCAGTTCAAATTATAAGAAAAAACTTTTCCTGTTTCACAGGTAATTGTTTTAACAGTGAGAATTTGAAAGTGTAGAGTCATGTTTGAAAAGGTTCATTAAAAATAATAATTCACAGAATGACTAACCTGGGAAAAATACTATACAGATCAGTGGCAGCTCAACTTCCATCCTATTTTAGCATCTATCAGACATATTTTGTCTCTGAGGAGCCATGTAGCCTTTTGGATATAGCTGGTGAACCTGCATGAGATCAATGTATAACAAGGTTTACATGAATAAAGGTAGATTCTGCGCATAAATCCACATATAATGCTTTTATTGTGAAAGAGTGTCCAACTCTTTTCATTGCTATTTTCTACTGGCAACTGCTGATTTTCTTGTGCGCTGTTAGCTACATTAATCAGCCTCCGCTCTGTGAACTGATCATCAGCACAAAGTAAAACAAAGAACCAAATATCCTCATCTGACAAGCAACAGATCACTGAGCCTTCATTACCTTTGAAGAACCCATCAGTTACCCTCCAGTTTCATCGTTTCTCAAATGTTATGTGCACAAACTGAAAGAGTCGTACCTTTTAATTTTGAGCGAACTTTATTGGCTGTCTTCTTGATGTCAGCTGTGAGGTCCTCCAACTCCTGCTTGGTCTCTGCAGAGAAAACATGAAGAAAACATGAGGACGTGTTTCGGGTTCGAGACAATACAAGGTCCTTTGGGTTTGACTTATTTTTATGGTGACTGATTACATAAAAGTATTATTTGAAAAAACATAAAAATCTAAGATTTAGGAAGTTATTTTTGAACAAAGGCTTAAGATAGTTTATTTTATCTAACAGCAATAAATGCATCAATTTTTGATACTCTTTGAGCATCTGCAGGCTGAAGCTGTGAAACTGGACCTGCAGCAGAATAAAACTCAGACACCGGTTTCTCCCTGAAGCTGGTTAATGGGTCAGAGGGCGAGTAAGATGAGGAGGAGCAGTAACATCACATCATGTCAGCCATGTTGGAAATAGGGCAACAGCGAGCTGAAACTGCAGCAGTGCAGTCAGATTTATGAGCGCTGCAGTGCCATTCAGCTTCCTCTACCTCTGACTCACCCTGCTCCTCGCCTGACCACCCCGCTGCATCGCTCGGCTCTGGCTCAGAGACCAAACGGGGCGTTGCTGCGGCTCTGACTGCAGGCTACCTTTGCGATCAACCCACTAATGTCTGCTTGTATAAACGTCCTGCGCTGACACTGAGGAATTGCTGCTATAATAAAAATGCAGCACAGGATGAATCTGATGAGCTGTAGTTGTTTCTGATTAATTATTAAACTGATCAGCTTTATAATGACATTTTTCTCAGGAAGCACCCAAGAAAAACCTAACACTGGCACAACACAAGCTCTGTAAGGGCCCGAACTGCCATACGAGTGTTTTAATTGGCTGGTCGTTAGCCAATTAGCATTAACGAAGCTAATTGATGAGAAAACATGTTGCCAGACTTTTATTTTCCCATCAATCAGCAGGTGAGTCATTAGATACACAACGAACACTGACAGTTAACACACTCGTCAATACACTAATGATCAATCAGCAGCTACTCTCATCAATAACACCAAACTTGTCTCTGCTTCTGTTCTTAATTTAAGTTTGTTTTAAGTTGTAAGATGTTTGGCTAAATTTCTGTTACATTTAAGTTATATTTGGATCCTTGAATCTCCTTATTTTACTTCATAAAATTCTTTCACAGTTTTAAGATTTTTTTTTAATGGGTTGATATCTTAAGTTATTGTGTTTGTATTTAATTATTTGTTGAATATGTCATTTTATTTCACATAAAAATATATTTATTTAAATATTCAAAACAATTAAATATTGTAAATGTTTACATGACAGACTCGTGAGGGCAGCTCATCCTGCCATAATTTAACGACACTCTATGCAGGAGAGAACCAAAGATTTACACTGTGTATTTTTAGCACCAACAACCAAATCTTCCCTCAAGGCAAGCTCTGAGTGACTGCTGTGTCTCTCTATAAATGAGAAGCAGAGTTAATGTTTAGCTGCTATGCAAACACAAACAGCTCAGAAAGCAGACTTTGTGAGAATCTGAAATACAATGTTTGTCTTTCCACTTGCTTTAAACTTAACTACAATGCTTTTAGCTCCACTTTAAATGTAAGAATTTAAACTGAGGGCTCATGCCTCCAAGATAAACACTGATAGATCAAATTGAGTTTTGTGGTACATGGATTTAATTGTTACAGTAAAGATAAGCTGAGGAAGCTGCAACTACATTAAGTTACACCTTTGTCTCAGACCAGGTCGGATGCTGAAATAACAGTACAAGAGATGTTTTTATATAATGTTTGCTTAAACAAAATCAGTATTTTATTAAAGAGGAACGCTGTGGTGCTTTAACTCCCTTATGATCAAATTTAAAAATAGGCCACCTCAATGTTCTTCTGCCTCATTTTTTAAAGGCAACATCCAGTAAGTATCAGCAGTTATGTATCACTGTGTGGTTCTGATTGTGCATTACCTGTTTAAGGGGTTAAACACAAAACTAATGCTGAATCCCATCTGCACTGACTTGATTGCAATAAGAGGGTTAAAAGTGACTATAATTACAAACGTAGCCTAAATGCACTACTGTTCAGTCAAAATTTTACACCTGCTTAATGACAAAAACAAAATATCTAAAGGAGAGCAGCAGAGTTGGCCACTTTAAAATGTAGCTCATCTGGGCAAAGACAAAAGGAGAGAAGAAAACTGATTTAAGGTAAGTTTCTGATGTTCAACGAGGACTTAACTGATATGCCAATTGAGAGATTTTTAAAGCTTCATTTCAGACAAAATATGATAAATGAACAAGAACTGTGAACTTCTGTGAACTTCGTTCAGTATGTTTAGGTGATGAACTATGAACATGAATGAATCGTTATAACCTGGCTCAACTGAATTTGGAACTAGTTCTTGTTGAGGATGAACCAGCATGTGATATACACATTAGATATGGAAACTTAATAACTAAACTAAAACACAATTTTATATTTAAATCTATTCATATTTATTTTAAATATTGTTAAAAGTGTATTTTCTAAACAAAATATATTTTTGAATCTTGCATTCACTTTGCAAAATTTTAAATTATAGAAATAGTTAGAAATATAAATATTTTATATTTTCTTAGCATCCATGTTTTTTCTTGCCTATTTTTGTTTACATACATAGGATTTCAGAAAATGTTTATTGTAAAAAAACAAACCGACTGCAGCTTCTAAATCCAGACTCAAATAACATTAAATTAAAATAATTGTTCCAGTTCATTTCTGCCTGAGGAGGTTTTTCCTCTGGAGACAATTAACTGTCTGTTTACGCTCTAAACATCTGAAGGAAACTCTGTCCTTAACATTACTTTTTATTTAAAATCTGATTTTTTCATGTGTTTAATGACTGAATTCAGCAGCTATGATTAAACTGACCGAACAAATAAAGAGAGCATGACGAACAGGAATGAGGAGTTAGTATGATCATGAACAGCTGTGGTTTACAGCTGTACTCCTCTGCTCTCACTACAACTCCCATCATGCATTATTCAGACTGAAACACAGCTCGTTGGCAGCTGAGAGCGAGCTGACCCAGAACTGACGAGGAAGCAGGAAAGAAAAGAGAGAAAGACACGAGTTTTCACCGGGAGGAGGAAGAGGAGCCAGAATGTTGAGTCAGATAAACGTCAACAGGCGGCTGATATCTCACTCTGGGTTTTTAGACTCTGGACTTCTCTGTGTCCTCACTTCCTAAAGATGATAAAACTGTTCCAGAATGGGAATACTAGTAAAACCAGGAATGATTTTGTCTGGATGTCATCAGTAACATTAAGGTGAAAATCAAACATTCTGACAAAGCTCAGCCTCTCGCCTCGTTTTTCAGGTGTCCTAAACATAGAAACATTTATCTCCTACTGGTGGACTTTTCCTCACCAAATACATGTTCTAAAATGCTTCTGTCGGAAACATTTCTGCAGCAATAAAGTTTTAATTTATTTTCAGGTTTTTTAAACTTTCATACACAGATATGGAGGATTTTGCAGAGGTTTAGTTTCGGCCCCAGAAACATTTAAAAGCTGCAGGAAGACGAGCTGTGGGTACAACTGCCACTCTGAACTCACCAAATGAGTTCTTCTCTAAATTTTGGAGAAAAAACTTTGTTAGTTCTTTCACAGTGACATAAAAAGGGTTAATATCTGACAAAATCCCCTCAGCAACATTATTGATCCTTGATCCCAAACTGATCAGTTTAATTCTTCCACAATTGAATTAGGATCAAATGTAACTTAAATGAGAAATAAATCACGCTTTTGATAAATATCCAAAATCTCTTCATTTTTTCTTTAAATGTATT
This sequence comes from Girardinichthys multiradiatus, assembly GCF_021462225.1. NCBI lineage: Eukaryota > Metazoa > Chordata > Actinopteri > Cyprinodontiformes > Goodeidae > Girardinichthys > Girardinichthys multiradiatus. The sequence goes on along the minus strand of NC_061818.1, from coordinate 40,477,108 downwards.
CCAAGAAACTTTCAGTCGATATGATTAGTTGTTTTAGTGAGACCCCCCGACTGCTGATCCTTTAAAGAAAGCATGGATCTCATTGAGCCTTCATTGGTTTTAAGGCCTGAGTAGAAAGTTTGGTTTCTTTTAACAATAATTAAACATCTCACCATGAACTAATGCAGGGCTGTGGTTTATGGACATTACTCACATGTGCTTAACCTTGGTGTCTCCTCCGAGCTCAATGTCACATCATGCAGTTTAAAAAGCAGGATCATGCAGACACAACGAGAAGAAACAGATGGGAAAAACCAAAATATAAATTCATTTACCATGCAGAAGAAAAAAACACATGAAGAAAACATGCAGAACAAGCAGGAGAACAAATACCAAACACATTTGGTGACACAAACATTACAGAGATTTTTCTGTCAAACATGTCGGGTTTCCAGCTCCGACCGCCCCTGAAAGGTCCAGGAAAGATTTGTGAAAGGACTGAGTCTAGACCCCAAGAAACTAAAGTTTGGAACCTGCTGCAGACTTGGAGCATTCTGGTTCCACCTGACTCGGATCAAGACCCAAAGCGTGTTCTTGCTCCACCCAACTGTCTGCTGCAGACTTGGCTGCAGCCCCCGGGACTGAGTCGTTGCTGCTGAGTCACAGCCAGTTGGGTCAGGCTGAATGCACTGCAGCTCCGGCCTTGCGCCCTCCGATCCAAAACACTCACATTTCTTCTTCAGGTGTCAGGAGGAGCAGCGGAGTGACGGATGGAGCTGCAGGGCTCGTCAGGAAGCTGTCAAAGGGATGAGATTTTACTTCGAGGCTCCGGGTCGAGCTGCTGAAGGCTTTTAATACCATGATCAGAACCTGGATTTACAACCTGAGACATGTCCACATTCAGCAGAGCCTGGATGGGCTCTACCTACTCTTTCCAGATGGTGGAAGTCACTGTAGATGTTCCAGGTGCTTAAAGTTTTCTGGAACCAGATACCTGTTGATGGAACCAGAACCATGCCTGATGTCTGACCCAGTCCTGGTTCCGGTCTGAGAACATCATCATAAAAACAGAACGTTCTCCAGAAAGAGGAAGAGATTGTGGCAGGAGGTTCCTATAGGCTCAGGTACGAACCAATAAAGAGCTAAGAAAGCTCAATAGGTTCTGAAATCCTCAGATCAGGAACTTTTACATGCAAACCGGACTGATGGGGGATCATATGGGAATGACCTGAAAATCCTGCCGAGTCATTGGGAATTATGCGATAACAATCTGTGGAACTGAACGTTTTCCTAAGTGGGATTGTTTGGACCTTTGTCATAAAGAAACAAACAAGTTGTGGTCCGGATATAATGGATCTGTGGACCAGCAAGAGAATTAATAATTGGTTTCTGATTGTTGGGGCTGATTGGATCTGGTCACTGGGTCGGAAGGTACTTCGGATCAAAAATATCTGATAAATCTGAGCCATAAATGTTTGGCGGCTCTAAGGAAGAAATGGAAGCTGCTGAGATGTAAGCCTGCTGAAGCTGAAGCAGGAGGTGAAGCTTCACATGGATGCATCTGGACCATTACTCACTACTTCCAAATAACTTTTAAGGAAAACCTCTAACAGCTCTTCGGGAATCATTGTGGTGGAACTAAAATCCGGTTTACTTTCTGATTTACCTTTGGGATTTTTCTAGTTTAACTGAAGAAACAGGAATGGGTGGTGACTTCCTGGTGTGGAAGACATCCAGGAATAAAATCTGCAGCATGTTGGACATTATGGACCTGAGGCTGAGCTACAGTACAGCACTGCAGCTGAAAGGAATAATGGGTTGGGTCGGTGACCTGGAGTCAAAGCCCAGTTAGAGAAAGTTCATCAGGTGCTCATGTGACCCCACCTATTAACACCACCATTCAACCACTTAGACTTTTCATGACGTTTCAACTCGGTTCTGTAGAAACCCAAACAGGACTGTGGGTGAGGTCTGGTGGTGCAGATGTTAGCAGAGGGAAGAGGCTAAGAGGCGGTCTTACTTTCGTCAGGGTTTGGCGCGGCCAGGATGGCGCTGTGCTGCTTCTTCACCTGCTCCACATCCTCTGACAGCTTCTCTATACAGCCTCGGATCTCCTCCACCTGAACATGAGACGGGAACACAGCGGGTCAACCCTGCAGGACAGCCTCACATGTGGACGACTAGTTTTAGTTTGTTTTCTGTTAAATTCAAATAGATGGTAAAACTCTGCCCCCTGCTGACAGCAATTAGTATCTGAGTTTACCTTAACATGAAATATTTTAATGATTTCATTTAATAATAAAATATTATCAATGAGGTAACTTAGAGTCCAATTTGTTCTTCTGCTTTAAAGATAAGAGTTGATAAAATATGTTATTTTAAAATATGTGCCTCTAGTAAAGCTTACATACAGTCTGTTATCTGCAGTTTATTATGGGATGGCTGCATCCGTCAGTTGTGTCTATTTTATCCCAGAACAAATGCTATCGAAATGTTCTCCTGATGTGGTCCTAACGTTCCTGTAACATAATCTGATTGTTCCTCAACAAATAGAAGAGAACCTCTTATTCTCACTGTAACATTCTCCTTAAAATAGACTATTCCAGAATTACCTCAGTTATCCTAACATTATCCCAATGTTTTCCCAACAGAATCCCACTGCTATTCAAACATTACCCAAACGTCATCCCAGTGTTATACCAACATTATTCTAATTTAAACCCTCTGCTATATAAACATTATCTGGATATTATTTTGACATTATCTGATTGTAATCTCAGTCCCGGTGTTATCTAAAAATTATCCTGGTTTTATTCCGACACTATCTCAATGTTTTCCCAGTGTTATCCAAACATGTTTGCAATATTTCCCAACATGATCTCTATATGATCCCAGTGTTATTCTAATAACATTTTCTCAATGTTGTATTAGGACCCTCTTAGTGTTAACCTAACATTGTCCAGACTTCAACATTAGGATCAATGTGGAGACAGAACTCAATCATGTTTCCTCACTGCTCATGAACTCCTACTGACGGAGATTCCTGAGGACCAGAATCAGAACTTTTTCCTGTGGACCGTGAACTAACTCTGTTTCTTTGTATCAAACATCTGATTGGCTCTGCTTGGTGTAAGATCAGCTGTTTGCCTCTGAAGCCGCAGCCGAATGGAGATCAGTGATAGACCTTTGCACGTGTCTGTCTCACCTGTTCGAAGAACTCATCCATGAAGTGGTCCCTGTCGACTTGCACCACCTCTTCATCGTCATCGCTGTCCTTAGCCTGCAGACATAAAGAGAGGATGAGGGTGAGGTTCTGATCACCTCTGATGGGTTCCCTGGTGAGATGAAATTTACTACATCATCATGGAGCTCAACACAAGTTTAAACCAATCACAGCTGGAAACACAAGAAACAGAAGAACCCAGGACGACGGATCAGAACTTCTGTTTGTTTCCTGCCAACGTGTCGCTGCTGCAGTTTGGATCGTTCTGTCTTTGTTCTGAACTGACAACTGGCTTCACATTGGTTCAATTTCCATAAGCTGGGTTTATTCCTTTCATTATGTCTCCAGATTCCAGAGAATATTTGTTCCTGTTGAGCTTCAAACCTCTGAACTGGATTTAATGGATTCATATTTCACACATTTGATGGGGCAATCCATGAAGTCAATAAGTGGGTCCAGGGAGAAGCTCATCACTGGAAACCTAAATATTTAAGCATGTGGAAGGACAGCAGGTCAGAGAAGAACTCTGAATGACCCTGGAGATGCTTCTAAGAAACCAGTTCAGCTGTGGAGCTCAGTCAACGCTGTGGAGGCAAACTAACAAACAACTGGACAGAGGAACAAGTCCATTAACTAAATTCCCATAAAAGCCAACAGAAAACACACCCTGTCACTTTAAATAAAAGCTGCTAACGGAGGTTCCACAGGCTGCTGGAGGAGGTTCTACAAGCTGCTGTAGGAGGTTCTAGAGGCTGCTGGAGAAGGTTCTACCGGCTGCTAATGAGGGTCCTACAAGCTGCTGAAGGAGGTTCTACAGGCTGTTGGAGGAGGTTCTACAAGCTGCTGAAGGAGGTTCTACAGGCTGTTGGAGGAGGTTCTACAAGCTGTTGGAGGAGGTTCTACAGGCTGCTGGAGGAGGTTCTAGAGGCTGCTGGAGAAGGTTCTACAGGCTGCTAATGAGGGTCCTACAAGCTGCTGAAGGAGGTTCTACAGGCTGTTGGAGGAGGTTCTACAAGCTGCTGAAGGAGGTTCTACAAGCTGCTAGAGGAGGTTCTACAGGCTGCTGGAGGAGGTTCTAGAGGCTGCTGGAGAAGGTTCTACAGGCTGCTAATGAGGGTCCTACAAGCTGCTGAAGGAGGTTCTACAGGCTGTTGGAGGAGGTTCTACAAGCTGCTGAAGGAGGTTCTACAAGCTGCTAGAGGAGGTTCTACAGGCTGCTGGAGGAGGTTCTACAAGCTGTTGGAGGAGGTTCTACAGGCTGCTGGAGGAGGTTCTACAAGCTGCTGAAGGAGGTTCTACAGGCTGTTGGAGGAGGTTCTACAAGCTGCTGGAGGAGGTTCTACAGGCTGCTGGAGGAGGTTCTACAAGCTGCTGAAGGAGGTTCTACAGGCTGTTGGAGGAGGTTCTACAAGCTGCTGAAGGAGGTTCTACAAGCTGCTGGAGGAGGTTCTACAAGCTGCTGGAGGAGGTTCTACAAGCTGTTGGAGGAGGTTCTACAGGCTGCTGGAGGAGGTTCTACAAGCTGCTGAAGGAGGTTCTACAGGCTGTTGGAGGAGGTTCTACAAGCTGTTGGAGGAGGTTCTACAAGCTGCTGGAGGAGGTTCTACAGGCTGTTGGAGGAGGTTCTACAAGCTGCTGGAGGAGGTTCTACAAGCTGCTGAAGGAGGTTCTACAGGCTGCTGGAGGAGGTTCTACAGGCTGCTGGAGGAGGTTCTACAAGCTGCTGGAGGAGGTTCTGAGGGCTGCTGGGGGAGGTTCTAGAGGATGCTGGAAGAGGTTCTACAAGCTGCTGGAGAAGGTTCTACAGGCTGTTGGAGGAGGTTCTACAGGCTGCTGGAGGAGGTTCTACAAGCTGCTGGAGGAGGTTCTGAGGGCTGCTGGGGGAGGTTCTAGAGGATGCTGGAGGAGGTTCTACAAGCTGCTGGAGGAGGTTCTACAGGCTGCTGGAGGAGGTTCTAGAGGCTGCTGGAGAAGGTTCTACAGGCTGCTAATGAGGGTCCTACAAGCTGCTGAAGGAGGTTCTACAGGCTGCTGGAGGAGGTTCTACAGGCTGCTGGAGGAGGTTCTACAAGCTGCTGGAAGAGGTTCTGAGGGCTGCTGGGGGAGGTTCTAGATGATGCTGGAGGAGGTTCTACAAGCTGTTGAAGGAGGTTCTGAGGGCTGCTAACGGAGGTGCTACAAACCGCTGGAGGAGGTACTACAGGTTGCTGGAGCAGGTTCTACAAGCTGCTAATGGGGGTTCTACAAGCTGCTGGAGAAGGTTCTAGAGGCTGCTGGAGGAGGTTCTACAGGCTGTTGGAGGAGGTTCTACAAGCTGCTGGAGGACGTTCTACAAGTTGCTGGAGGAGGTTCTACAGGCTGTTGGAGGAGGTTCTACAAGCTGCTGGAGGAGGTTCTACAAGTTGCTGGAGGAGGTTCTACAGGCTGTTGGAGGAGGTTCTACAAGCTGCTGGAGGAGGTTCTGAGGGCTGCTGGGGGAGGTTCTACAGGCTGTTGGAGGAGGTTCTACAAGCTGCTGGAGGAGGTTCTACAGGCTGCTGGAGGAGGTTCTACAGGCTGCTGGAGGAGGTTCTACAAGCTGCTGGAGGAGGTTTTACAAGTTGCTGGAGGAGGTTCTACAGGCTGTTGGATGAGGTTCTGAGGGCTGCTGGAGGAGGTTCTGAGGGCTGCTGGGGGAGGTTCTACAGGCTGCTGGAGGAGGTTCTACAAGCTGCTGGAGGAGGTTCTACAGGCTGCTGGAGGAGGTTCTACAAGCTGCTGGAGGAGGTTCTACAGGCTGCTGGAGGAGGTTCTACAGGTTGCTGGAGCAGGTTCTACAAGCTGCTAATGGGGGTTCTACAAGTTGCTGGAGAAGGTTCTACAGGCTGCTGGAGGAGGTTCTACAGGTTGCTGGAGCAGGTTCTACAAGCTGCTGGAGGAGGTTCTACAGGCTGTTGGAGGAGGTTCTACAGGTTGCTGGAGCAGGTTCTACAAGCTGCTGGAGGAGGTTCTACAGGTTGCTGGAGCAGGTTCTACAAGTTGCTGGAGAAGGTTCTACAGGCTGCTGGAGGAGGTTCTACAGGCTGTTGGAGGAGGTTCTACAAGCTGCTGGAGGAGGTTCTAGAGGCTGCTGGAGAAGGTTCTACAGGTTGCTAATGAGGGTCCTACAAGTTTCTGGAGGAGGTTCTACAGGCTGCTGGAGGAGGTTCTAAAATTGAATAAAGGTGAAACCAGCAGATAGTCATTGAAGGTTAAAAATGATTGTTGGTTTTTCACCAGCAGTGACGCTTTTAAAAGCTTTTGATGACTTTAAATTCTGATGTTTACCAGATCTTATAAAACATGTTTCTGGTTCTGACTCAGTTCCAGGTTCTGCAGTCTGCATTTAGGGGGAATGCAGTAGATTTGTTAATTGGCTGCTGTATTTATTTAATAGATTTAGAGATTTAGAGAATCAGTTCAAACATTCATTACTCTGAATTTGCTCAGGAATAAATTGAAAGACAACATTATGGCGCAGAAGCACACAGCCTCCGAGGATCATGGACAAACGTCGCACAACTGCTTTCAGTTGATAAAGTCCAGCCGCCTCCCTCCAATCAGCTTCCTGCGTCAGCAACAACAGAACAAGCAGCTCTTTTTGTCTGTCACCTGTCAGAGGGAGTTAATCTGTTGGGACACCACTTCAACAGAGGAGCAAGGCCCAATGGGAAATATTTCACCCAACCAGGGACACTAATCTATTGATCTGATCAAAACCAGTAGTTCTGACACAAAGACCAGAAATAAACAAGGATTAAAACAGACAAGAGTACAATAGACTGGATGGAGCTGATGGTGATAAACTGGGTCAGACTAAGTCCACTAGCAGATGGTTCTGCTGAATTTGTATGTTTTGAAATTTAATTAGTCTCAGTAATTCATTTATTCTTATATTTCAGTAAATATCTTTAATTTCAGAACCAGACAGGGCCAAAAAGCTTCTATCTCGACATACTCGGGCCTGCGTATGACAAACCCAACCCAATCCAGTCCAATCCAATCCAGTCCAATCCAATCCAGTCCAACCCAACCCAGTCCAATCCAATCCAGTTCAATCCAATCCATTTCAACCCAACCCAGTCCAATCCAGTCTAGTCCAATCCAATCCAGTCCAACCCAACCCAGTCCAATCCAATCCAGTTCAATCCAATCCATTTCAACCCAACCCAGTCCAATCCAGTCTAGTCCAGTCCAAACATGCAGAACCGGTTTAAACAGGCTGCTAGTGAAACATTTAAAATGGTGCAATCTGAAAGTGTTGAAACATGTATGTTTTTCATTTCTTTGTGTTCTGTTGGATATTCTAATTTTCTGATCAGGACCCAATCTGCAGGTCAATAATGAGGCAGATTACTGGTTAGATGTTCACTTAAAAATATTCAAGATCTTTGAGGATTTCCTGGGTTGTGTTGTAAAAACCTTCAGTGATGCAGTAAAATTATTTTTGTTTTATTGGAATATGAAATGTTGTGAAGAGAACAGATTCTTATTCAACGTTAACATCCTGTCTGTCTGTCCGTTCTGTCTGCCTGCCAGCAGCTGGGTGTCTGTTCTGCAGATGGTTTGTTGTTCCCAATCGCTTCTGGCCAAAATGCAGCTCATCTGAAACTGGGTCGTTCTACTTCTTGAATTTACAGCATTAAAAATAATAACTAACGAGCTGAAGATCTCCAGGCAGCAGTGAGTTCATTCAGCTTCAGTGTGAGCTGCAGTTCAAACTCAACTCTCAGTCCTTCCTCTTGATTAAAAACAGCAGGTTTTAATGGGGAAATCAATATCAATATGGTGGACTGATGTCCAACATGTTAAAATGTCAAACTTTCTGTCCTCGTGTCCTCCAACTGTTTCAGCTGTCAGATCTGAACCTTAGGGTTGCAATCTGGTTTTAGGGTTCAGCTCAGGATCAGGTTTTAGGGAAAAGGCAGCAGTATGTCATTGAGCGTCTGTGCCTGACTCAGACAGGGTCCCTGAAGGCACCGCGGTCCCCTCCCTTTGGAAATCCTCCACATATGGATATGACGGCAGAGGACTCGATAACCTTCAGAGAATCAGCTGATCTGTGAGACATGCAGGAGATAGACCGAGCCCAGACTGTCGCCAAGATAACCCCTCAGATAAACAACCGATCCATCAGGAAAATGAGAAAAAATCTTCTCTTCCCAGAAAATACAACCAAAATATGTTAAGGGTGATTAAATAATCTAAAATGTACGTCTTAGAATAAAAAATAAAAAAAACATAGAAAAACGGTTAAATAACTGGAAAATCAGAGCAAATAATACCAGGAACATTTTATAAAATTTAAAAAGTAATAAAAAGAAAAAAGATGAACAAAAATGTAACAAAATGAATCTAAACACTTAAAATTTAATAATAACAACTTTCTATACAAGTACATGCAAATTATTTAATAAAATTACAGTTAGTGATCATTTAATATAAAACTGGAAAAATATACAAATGGTATGAACTGAAAAAGTTTTCACAAATAAAAATAAATCTAAATATTAAAAAGGAAAAAGAGATAAAAGAGAAAGAAACAATGGTGACTGATTAAAAAAATAAAACTATATTTTCAACATAAAATCAAGTTCTACAAGAAACATTAAGGCAAACTAAAGCTGTAATAAAACAGCATGTTTTCAAATAATAATTAATATGTATCTAAATACCGACCTGTCCAGGGTGTACCCTGCCTCTCGCCCATAAACTGCTGGAGGTAGGCACCAGCTTCCCCTCGACCCACTATGGAATAAGCGGTAGAAAATGACTGACTGACATTTAAACTCCCCTATTTAAACAAATTTCCATTGTCACTCCAGATTTGTGCAGAAAGTCAGCAGGAATGAATACAAACTAGAAAACCTATTGGGTGCCTCATGGCTACTGCCCGCTCACACACCAAACTAACATCAAAACCACCAAAGGTCTATGGAGAACCTAGAAGATAAGAAGTGCTTGGCAGATTTGGGCATCTGAGGGAAGGAGAACACAAAGATACCATCTGGAAGCCACAGACAACACAAAAAACTGGTTGGTGTTATCAGAATCAGAATCAGAATCAGCTTTATTGCCAAGTTTGTACATACAAACAAGGAATTTGACTCCGGTACACTTTGCTCTCTGGTTTTTGTTTTTGCATTACAGAATATACATATTTACAATTTACAATATACACATATCTAATAAAAAAGGTGCATTTGCAACATCTGTATGCTGCTGTTTTGTACTCTATTAAATGTTCATCAGAGAAACAGCTTGGGGGAAGAAACTGTCTCTGTGGCGGCTGGTTTTAGTGAACAGTGCTCTGTAGCGCCACCTGAAGGTAAAGCTCTGAACAGTTTATGTGCAGGGTGTGTGGGGTCTGCAGAGATTTTAGCAGCTCTTTTCTTGACCCTTGACCTGTATAAGTCCTGGATGGAGGGAAGGTCAGCTCTGATGATTCTCTCTGCAGTCCTGATTATTCGTTGCAGTCTGGACCTGTCCTGTTTTGTGGATGATCCAAACCACACTGAGATGGATGAAGACAGGACAGACTGAATGATGACAGTGTAGAAGATGACCAGCAGCTCCTGTGGAAGGTTGAACTTCTTGAGTTGTCTCAGGAAGTACAGTCTCTGCTGGACCTTCTTTCAAACAGTGTCTATGTGTGAAGACCATCTCAGGTCCTCAGAGATGGTGGTTCCTAAGAACCTGAAGTGGTCCACGGCCGATACAGTGTTGTTGAGGATGGTGAGGGGGGTGTATGGGGGTGGTGTTCTCCGAAAGTCCACCACCATTTCCACAGTCTTGAGTGGGTTGAGTTCAAGGTAGTTCTGACCCCACCAGTGTACCAGTTGATCCACCTCTTGTCAGTATGCAGTCTCATCACTGTCCTGGATCAGTCCAATGACAGTGGTGTCATCTGCAAACTTCAGGAGTTTCACGGACGAGTCCGATGAGGTGCAGTCATTTGTGTACAGAGAGAAGAGGAGTGGGGATAGAACACACCCCTGGGGGGCACCAGTACTTATTGATCTGGATCAGGAGAAGATGCTCCTCAGTCTCACCTGCTGCTGTCGATCCGTCAGGAAGTTGTTGATCCACTGACAGGTGGAGGCTGGGACGTTGAGCTGGGTGAGCTTCTGGTGGAGGATGTCTGGTATGATGGTGTTGAAGGTGGAGCTGAAGTCTACAAACAGGATCCTGGCGTACGTCCCTGGACGGTCGAGGTGTTGCAGGATGAAGTGTAGACCTAAGTTAACAGCATCATCTGCTGACCTGTTTGCTCGGTAAGCAAACTGCAGGGGGTCCAGCAGGGGGCCTGTGATGTCTTTCAGGTGCTTCAACACCAGCCGCTCAAAGGATTTCATGACCACAGACGTCAGGACTACAGGCCTGTAGTCATTTAATCCTAGGATGGTGGGTTTCTTGATAGTGGATCGTTTGAGGCAGGAGGGGACCTCACATTTCTCCAGTGACATGTTGAAGATCCTTGTGAAGATCGGAGTGAGTTGATTTGCACAGGCTTTCAGGCATGATGGGGAGACGTTATCAGGTCCTCCAGCTTTCTTTGTTTTCATGCGCTGAAAGAGCCTGTTTACATCTTCCTCAGAGATCTTTAGTGCAGGTAGAGGATCTGAAGGTGGGGGGTTGGTTACTTTATGGGAGGGATTTGTTCCTGAATGGGATGTAGAGGAGATGATTTGAGGTGTGAATGGCTTTTTGTCATGTCTGCAGTAGAAGCCATTCAGACGGTTGGCCAGGAGACGACTCTGTTCAGGATGGGTGGAGGGGCTCCTATAGGCAGTCAGGTTTCTCAGACCAGTCCATACAGCTGAAGTGTCACCAGTAGAAAGGATGTTCTTCAGCTTCTCATTGTAGCTTCTCTTAGCTGCTTTGATCTCCTTTGTTAGTTTGTTCCTGGCCTGCCTGTACCGCGCCCAATCTCCACTGCTGTGAGCTTCTTCCTTTTCCCTGCGCAGATTCTTGAGGTGTGGAGTAAACCATGGCTTGTTGTTCCCAAAGGTGTAGAAGGTCTTGGTCTGCACACACATGTCCTCACAGAAACTGATGTATGATGTCACCACATCAGTTAGTTGGTTTGAGTCAGTGGCTGAAGTTTCAAAAACAGTCCAGTCTGTGCATTCAAAGCAGGCCTGTAGCATCTGCTTTGATTCCTCAGTCCACTTCTTAACAGTGTGAACCTTGGGTTTGGAAGCTCTTAGTTTCTGTCTTTAGGTTGGGATGAGGTGGATTAGATAATGATCTGAAAAACCCAGAGCAGCCCTGGTAACAGCATGATATGAGTCCTTTAAAGCTGTGTAACAATGGTCCAGTGTGTTTTTGTCTCTGGTGGGACACTTAATATGCTGTCTGTATTTGGGGAGTTCATTTGAGAAGTTTGCTCTGTTAAAATCTCCCAGTATTATGATGAAAGAGTCCGTGTGTTTTTTCTCCAGGTCTGTAATCAGCTCAGCAAGATGTTTTTCAGCAGCAGAAGTGCAGCCATGTGGTGGAAAATATGAGCCGATTATTATAAACGAGGAAAACTCTCTCGGTGAGTAAAACGGTTTACAGATTATGGAAAATGGCTCCAGATCAGGACTACATGTTTTTCCAGCACTTTTATGTCTCTGCACCAACTTTCATTTATATAAAAGCAGATTCCGCCTCCACGCTTCTTCCCCGATAGCTCCGCGCTGCGATCCGCTCTGAACAGTTGGAAGTCCGGCATCAGCAGTTCATGTCTCAGTGAAGCAGAGAACCGCTGATCCGCGGAGGTCTGTGTTTTTACCGGTGAGGAGAAGCAGCTCGTCCATCTTGTTGTTGAGAGAGCGGACATTTGCCAGGTGGATTGATGGCAGTGGTGTTCGAAGTCCTCTTTTACGGAGCTTTACCAGCACGTTTTCCCCTTCGACGCTTTCGGCGCAGAATCCCATATAGAGCCGCAGCTCCACTCGCCAGGGGCTCGGTGAACCTCGGATCAATGAAAGATGGTGAAAAAAAACCAAGAGAGGACTTTCTGATGTTGAGAAGTTCCTCTCTACTGAATGAGACCACAGAATTGTGGCTCGAAAAACATAAAAACACACAAAATACAAAAACAAAGAAAGAGCGAAGTTCCGAGGCTGCCGTCGTCGGCGCCATCGCAGACACCTTATGGATCAAAAGGGACATATGATGCTTTTAAATCCTTCTTTTCACACTTAAATCACCCAGTTGTGGTCTATATAAAGTGGAACCTCAATGCTTGGGTCTGAACTCCTTGTTCTTGTTGCTCCACAGGTTCCTCTTTTACCTGTTCTGAGAGCAACTTGTTTTGGAGCAGTCTCTTTAAATGCTACTGCGGTACTTCACACCCTGCCCCCCTCCAGGTCAAAGAACGCTGCACTTTAATCCGTTCGGCCATTTTTGTAGTTTGATAATTATGTAGTGGTGCAGAAACAAGACAAAAACAACAAAGACAATATAAACTGTTAATGCAATAATAATATTAAATCACGCAAACGGTTCTGTCCTCCAGGAGCTAAAAGCAGCATACAGTGCTAACATCAGCAGAAGACCCGATGCTACAGCTATCAGAGCAATGGTCAGGACGTCACATCAACACAATAAATTCATGTCTAAAATAAGGTTTGTTGTTATTTTAGCGTTACTTGCAGATTAGCCCTTTGCTGTGTCCGCCGTTTCCATAGACAGAAGGAACTGACCTCTTAATCAGAAGTCTTTCAGCAAATCCTTCTAGATACTGGAGGAGGTTGATGAAGAACTCCTTCTTGAAGAGCTTCATGCAGACGAAGAAGAATTTCTCCACTGATGTGGGAACATTTACATGAAAAATGAAATTTAACCACACTTGGAAGAGGTTCTGGTGCTAAGGGACGGCGTAATGAATTGTGTGTGTTAATACACCCAACAACTAAACCGAACTTATCCTCTTTCAGCATAGGCATACTTGAGCTTAAACTACAAAACTGCAGCCAGAAATTAAAATGGCGGATATGCAAAATTGATCAGCCGGAAGTCCCTGACCTTGTTTAGCTGTTCAGCAGCAAATACTGTGACGTAACAGTTGGGAAAAAAGTAATAGATGATAGATAAAAACTGAACTGACTGAAAAGTAAGACCCAAATAGAATATAAAGATATCTACACAGCACCTGGAGAGACTCTTATGTACCCTGTTACATGTTCTGGTGACCAATGGGTCATTTTCAGGTGGTTACTGCAAACTACCACAGGTGTTGCTAAACCAAAGGACATTGCTTAGCTGCCCTCATTGATGCTGTTTTCATAACATAGCAATAAAGTGTAAGCAGACTGATTCTCTGTCTGTAATAATATTGTGTATAGAAGTTATTACTTACAGAGGTTAGTCAGCCACATTTGTGTTGTTTCATGTCAGCAGCAGCAATGACCATTACTGTGTCCCTTATTAATTCTGAAATAAAGTAATTTATCTGATGTTAGTTGTTGGATTGTCAGCTGACAAGAGTACAAAAGCCCCAAAAACCCAAAAAAACTGAACTGCTTGTAAATGCAAACATCCAGCTAATTGTGTTAGGAAAGGCTGGTCGTCTGAGGTGAAGGAGCCTTTTAATCAGGGAGATCAGGTGACGACAACTTTGCACAATGACTTAGGCAAAGCAGTTATTTTTGTATAGCATCACTCATGAGCTATATCAGTGTCTGTACCAGATTGATAAAGGAAATGATGAAATATTATTTGACCGTTGTGGGAAATCTGTATTAAAAAGTAGAGTTGTCCTTCCTGATTTAAAGGAGCCAGCTTTTTCTGGACAACTCAGGTTTCAGAGAGTTTTTTCCAGAGCTTTAAACCACTCACAGGTGACGTCACAGTCCGCACAGAACAAGCAAGAATTCTGTGGTGCCCAGGCAGAATCATTCGCGCCCTGGATTAGTGAGCAGAGATCTCTGATGACCTGATGGGTTTACACCTGAAAAAACCTAAAATGTATTGAGGTTCAAGAGCATTCAGGCTTTTATAGACCAGAAACAACATTTCAATCAGGGAGCAAATACAGTGATTAAATATCTTATCCAGTTTCCTAGTACTGGTCAGGACTCTGGCTGGTCTGTAGCTTTCCTGTCATGTTCTGATCTCTAACGTTACAAGATTTTGGCAGTTCATGTCATTATTTTAGAGTTTTATCCTTCCTGACATAATCAATTTTAAATGGATCCACTGTGTTCTAAACCTAGCCTTAGCACGTATGTCCACATGTGACCCGGTTCTGCATACCCTACACAGGGCCGCTTATAATGGCTGAGGTTTTGTCTGTAAACACCTCATACCTTAATAAATGTTTAATCAGATCTGCACCACCTGATGGGGGCGCTGCTACAGGCACTGTGCCCCTGCTGGACCCAAAACCGGTTCCTTCAGAACATATACACAGCCCACTACCTCAGTAAGGGTTCTGCACCAACACAGCCACCTTGGAGACACAACAACATGGACCAGTACGCAGCTCAGAGGAGACCACAGGGAGGGGAATGTCAGGGGCTTTCAGGGGGCCACAGTGTCAGGGGCCCGGAGCTTCTGCCTGATAGACTTTCAACACAACAGTAAAAACAACCCGAACGACTACAGAGATACAAGAAGATCCTGAGCTGAACCCCCAAAACGTTTCTGTCTGAATCAGAAGAAGTTTAAACATCTGTAATGGAATGGGATCTGATTGAGTCCAGCATTTAGACAGAGCCAGACTCAGTGTGTTAGCAGAAAGTAGGTGAGCTGAGACTTTAACTGTATGAGCTTTTGTGCTGCACTGACTCTGCTCGGTTCCTGCAGTAACGGTGGCTCTGACTAATATCTGAACATGATTACATAACAGCAGAAGCTCAGAAACACTTCTGCTGTTTTCTCTTAATCCAACCATCAGAGGAGGAGGAGGAGGAGGCAGGGAGGAAGATCATCTCTTCAACATACTGTATGAAGATCCTTAAACTTTACAATTAACCTTCCACACTTCCTGTTTCTGTTTAACACATGGTTCTGTCTTCAGAAATGAAACTGTTGATGTGTTTTTATTTCTTCTATTAATTAATTTTCTTTCAGTTAAAAAAACCAATAAAAGTAGTCAGCTGACATCATGACATCATCATCAAGATTAAGTCCTTCACCACAGTGTTTTCTGAGCGCAAAGATTCATGCACCTACAGTGAAAACATCTTCTGCTCGTCTTCTTTGCTAAACATCTCAAGCTCAGCCAGATTGGATGGAGAGCATCTGTGGACTAGGCCATTCTACCACATGAATCTGCTTTGATCTAAACCATCCATTGTATCTCAGTCAACAGATTTGCCCACCTGAGCTGTGGATCTCTGCAGCTCCTTCAGAGTTACCATGGGCCTCTTGGCTGGTTCTCTGAAAAATGCTCTTCCTGCCCAGCCTTCAGTTTAGGTGGACGTCCATGTCTTGGTAGGTCTGTATTTGGTCCATCCTCCCTCCATGTTCAGATGAAGGATTGAACAGAGCTCCAGGTGGGTTTATGGGCACATTGACATGACTGACACGACTGAGTGAGCAGCTCTCCCGTGTCGGAGCTGGGCGCAGAGAGGTAGGAGTATGATGAGGACAGAGAGGGAGGAGAGGAAGATGCTCCAGGAATGTACCTGCTGCTGCTGACCCTGGTGAACCCAACATGTTTAAAGACCAATCAGCGATAATCAGTCATGGACTCTGTCCTCTGATTCAAGGTTTTCTTCTTGGCACGTATTCAAATTTCCGCCACTTTAAAACTGGCATAATTCACTCTGAGGGTGAATGAACATCTTGGTTTTATCATTTATTTAATTTGTTCTCTACAGTGAAGGTTCTGATCCGACCCATTATTATTATTTTCCTTCCTCTTATCCAGCCTCTCCTGTGTTCCTTTAAGGTGGTCTGGATCTGGATTTTAGGTGTTTTTTCACTCTGTATCGATGCTGCCAAACATCAGCTTCCATCTGGTATCCCTGTTGGGAATTTTTACCGTGATGACGGATGAAAGAAGAGGAAAGAAGAATCTGCTGCGTGATGTAAGAACCACCCGTTGCCATGGTGATTCCCTCCTAGTTTCTAAAGCCCAGAGAACTTAAACCTCAAACAAACAAATACATCGAATGAAATAAATTCATGATCCATGAGCATCAGAACCTTCTGGTGATCTACAGTTTTATGGGTCTGCAGTGTTTCCTGCAGGAGATCTGTCAGGTTAAACAGAAACTCCAGGTCCAGTTTCTCCAGAACCATCCAGAGCTGAAATCTACTGGGAGTGAATGGGAGTGTGGGCGTGTCTCTCTGCACTCTGGCCTCTGATTGGTCAGAAAACTGATGGTGGGAAATTCTGGAAAAGTGCTCAAACTTAAACTGTGATTGTGGAAAAACTGGAAAATGGATTAAAATGTTAACCGGGTCAGGTAAAGTCCAACTTTCTGTGACCCAGTTAACTTTGAGTGACTGTTCTGATGGAACAGATGGATGAGATATGGAGGTCCAAACAGGACTGGTAATTGCTGTTGCAACCTAAATGCTGTTATTGTTCTTTAAAAAATATTTTTACATTCTTTGTAAATTTTCTGAAGATGTTCTGAAGAACATTCAAACTAATAAAGTCAATCATCAAAATAAAATGTTTCCTGTAACATTTTCAAAGTGAAAAATGTTTCTGTTTCTTTGCGAAATAATCTGCTGCATAAACTACAGTTTTGTAAAAGTGTATCATCTCTTGGCAGATTTATTAAAATAATAATACAAAATATGAAACACTCTTCTGTAAAGGTAACTGATGTATTTAACAGTTATTCAGAGTTGACGCTGTATTTCGTTTGTCCGGTTCATTCCCGTCTCTCCGTCCTGCTCCTCTCCCCTCTCTCCTCCTCATCCCGTCTCCTCTCTGCTCTCATGTCACACACACTCAGATCAGGACGCTGACCTCAGGTGTCACAGCGAGGTCTGATGCCAGCAGAGTGTGTGTTTGCATGCATGGATACACACTCTGTATCTGTGTATGTGTGTGTAAGCAGTAAACCACGCCAGCAGCGTCTTATCCACAATCCTCTGGGAGTGCTGGCTCTACCCAAGGTCCATCTGTGCTTCAAGTCCACGGACCGAGTCCAGGAGTCAGATTTTTGACAGCCAACAAGAATCTTTCCTGTTTCATGCTGATTCCTCTTCCTGAGTCCGATGCTCAGAAATCAGAGCCCGTCCGGAGTTCCTGAACACACCATCAGGCAATAATCTGCTGGAACCCAACAAGTTCCTGGAGGACAGAAACCACCAAAACCAGTAGAACCTGAAGGAAGCTGCTTCCTGAGAAAATAATTCTGTTTAATACCCACCAGCCTGTTAGGTTAATTGGTCTCTAAATTGCCCTTAGGTGTGAATAAGTGTGTGCTTGGTTGTTTGTGTGTTGCCCTGCGATGGACTGGTGACCTGTCCAGGGTGAACCCCGCCTCTCGCCCATAGACTGCTGGAGATAGGCACCAGCTTCCCCGCGACCCACTATGGAATAAGCGGTAGAAAATAAATGACTGACCCACCAGCTAAGTGCTTCAGGTTCAGTTTTAATGTGACCAACATCTTCAGAACCAGAACTAGTTAAATGCCTTATGGTTCAGCAGTTAGAACTAAAACCAGACTGGAAGTCATAGAGTTCAGTTTCTAACAGCAATGACTCCGAAAACTGCAGAGACACAAACCAGCTGAGTATTAATTTTGCTGCTGTCGGTAAGTGATATTTACCGATGTTTTATGTTTTCTGATCCTTTCAACAGCGTGAAAAACCACCACACTACTGACTGATGCTTCTCTGCTTCAGTTAAACACCCACAATCCTGTGCTGCATTGTGTCACATGACCAAACACACCACATGACCACCACCCTCCCGACCCCCTGAAAACACAAACAACAAGATGGACATAATATCAGTTAATATTGGCCCAGTTTTACTCATCAGACTTATTAAAGAAATTACTAACATCAGCCGATACCGATATTTATGCCGATATTTCAGGCACCTCTTATATGGTCAGCCCATTTTATATATTAGCACATTTATTTTTCAATCAGACATCAGAAGTTATGGTGCATTTAAAAATGTCTGCCCCTGAAAAAAATCTGTTTCTAAGAGCTACAGAAACATTTCCCTTAGTCGGTCCATTATTCCTGGAACCAACGGGGCTGAGGGCTAAGGATGAGAAGGTGATGAGCTTAACTCTGCTCTGCAGGGACACTGCATCCATAATGTACAACTTGTGCTTGTTCTGGCGGTGTCAGGATCTCCCTGATGCACCTGAAGGCAGCATGTCTGGTGGTTTAGAGCGTAACAACAGAAACCTGGTTCTGATTGTTGGGGCACCATTTCTGCTGAATTATTGACGCTCTGACTGGACTGGATGTTCAGCCTGAGAGCTGAGACGGATCAGGGCGTCAAAGAGAAGGGACGGAAGCGCTTAGCTTGTCCTCTTTCTTCGCTTCTTTGTGTCTATAAATAATCAGTTTCTTTGCTGAGGAGACGCCAGAGGGATGAATGGGAAGAATAAAAGAAAAGAAGGAAGGAGAGTCTTCCTCTTTAAGAAGACTCAACGTAACACACTGAAGAGGAGGAGGAGGAAGAAGGTGCTCGTCGTGTTTATGCACTCAGTGTGAACACATGAAGGACCGATCTTAGATCTGTACATTGGATTTTCGATAGGTTGACCTTCTTTTAGCTGGGTTTTGGCCTTCACAGGAAGTGTGAGTCCTCGCCACTGCCTCCTGATTTTATTAAAACTTGTCAAAAATCGGCAGAAACTCTTCAGACTCTCCTTCAATCATTCAGGACAATTTTTACCACCAAACTTTAAAGTTTCATTTTGCATAAAAAGCATCAATGATCAACTTCCTTCCCTCAGCCCAGTGAGGAACAGACTTCATGATGGATTCAAACGAGAAGCTGCTGAGTCACTGGTTGCCATGGTGATTCCCTCCTTTTCTGGGGGCTGGGTGGTCATCGGACAGGCGGATAGAAACACAAACAACAAACGTTCTCTCTGTGAAAACTCTGAAGACGCATGAAATAAATTCATGTCAGAACCTTTTGGTGGGCTGACATCCAGATCTTTATGGGTCTGCAGCGATTTCTGTGGAAGATCGGACGGCCTAAACAGAACCTTCAGGTCCAGTTTCTAGAGAACCATCCAGAGCTGATATTTACTGGGAGTGAATGAGAGTGTGGGCGTGTCTTTCTGCACTCTGGGCTCTGATTGGTCAGAAAACTGATGGTCCTGCAGCAGTGGAGACACTGGCTGGAAGGAGACAGAAACACCTATGACTGGATGGAGAACCTGGACATGTGGAGATGAAGCTGTGGCCACCAAAGGAGATTAAATAAAAATGAAAACTGATCAAAAATTTTAAAATAACCTCATCAACTGAGCAGCCTGACAGTCGGGTGAAGCAGAAACATGTATTTGTGCAGTGACCCGGTCCATCCTTTTAGCCACATCAAGAGATCCAAGCCAGTTCTGTGAGAGAGGCAACAGAACATGTCGGACCAAAATAAAGCACTCTTTCCTGTTTCATCGTGGCAGTCCCGGTGCTGAAACTGATGGATTTCTGCTTCCATTAAACAACTAGGGAATAAAAGCTGTTCTCTTCTGCTGGTTCTCTTCTAGGATTTAATGAACGGGTTTCAGGGATTAATTCAGGTAAACATGACAGGAGCAGAATGCTTCAGAATTAGGCAAAAACCCAGGCAGCACAATATTCAATGATAAATCAGAGGATCAACTGTTTCTGCAGGATGTGTGGGCGGTCCGGTCCGGTCCGGTCCAGCACAGACACAGGGTTCAGTAAACTCCTAAAAGATGACGGATTTAAACACTACAAAGGTTAATGTTCACCTTCAGACCTCTGACAGGAAAAACACTGAAAGGTGAAATAAACTAAAATGCATTTATCTGCCTGCTTTGGGACGTCTTGTGTTTAACGAGGCTCAGTGAGCTGATTACAGATAATATAGAATATTATACTGTTTTTTAACCCATTAATCTATCTGTACTATCAGGATTTACCGCTGCTCTGGGTGTGTCATCAAAGCAGAAATATGCAGAGTGAAACTTTCACCTGATTAACAAACCTGTGCTTTATGAATGGGACAAACTTAATTAATTAATTTAGGTCATAAACCAACAAAAAACTAATTTTCTCTTACTCTAAATACAAGATTTCTGCAACTGCACACCTGATGCAGGATCAATTCTTGATCGATCAGGTGTTGGAGCTCACCAGAGAGCATCATGGGTAACACCTAAGTTTTACTCACGTCTACTGCATCCTTAGCGAGCAGCAACTGGATGAAAGTTCAGAAAGCAACAGAAACCCTGAACAGTCGGTTCCTAACAGATTATTAATCAGACAAGGTTCTTATTGGCTAAGGAAGACTCATGCACAAATACCACAAGAGAGTCAGATATAATAACAAGAAAGAAATTTAGAAATAAAGCTATTGGCAGAAATAGTCTTTAAAATAAAAACAAAACAAAAAATTAACTCAAAAACAGGAAGCAGCTAAAATACAAATTATGATCATTATGATCATTAAGATCACAAAAACAAACAAAAGTCCAAACAAATGCAGAAACGACAGTAAGAAAATTCCACAAAAAACAGGAAAACATTTAACTGATAAAAACCAAAAAAACAAATAGATGGAAACTATAACTATAATAATGTTTACATTTGTTTCTTTCGGTTTTCCATAGTATTTGTTTTTAATTTCATGTTAGTTTGTTTCAATTTTTTATTTTTTTTCTTATTAAGTTTTATCTCGTCATCGTTATGAAGGAATATTTTTTCGTATAATTTTTGAAATCGTAATATTTTAATATCTTTTTTGTTCTTATATTGTTCCTATTTTTATTAGTTTCAGTTCACTTCCTTTTAATATAATTTAATTTAAACTTATTTGCTTTTTTATTTTGGATGTTTGAATGGATTTCATTCTGAGTGACCAGTTGTGACAAAACCCCATCCTCAGACATAACAACTCTGGATGATAAAAACAATTTAAATATACCAGACATATTCAAATATTCAGCGTGAAAATAAAGAGTTCATTCTGAAATGATCTTATGTATCCTCGGCAGGGGTTCACTCAGAGGTGGGAGGATGAGGCAGCTCAGGTGATGATGGTTAGTGACTCACTTCCTATCAGAATGACTGTGAAGCTGAGGATGTTTGATTCGTTCACTTGCACACTCCTGACGCCTTGCCAACCGGGTCACCTGGTTTCTCTCTGTTTGCTTGTTCATTCCCTCCTCCTTGTCTCTGGATGAAACGATGATAAGGCGGTTTCATGTCCACCATCATCACCACTATTTATCACAAATTGAAAGCTGTGAATTCATGAACCATTCAATGTGGTTGACTGTTGTAAAGTTAATGTATTGGTTGTCTGTTTGTTTAATGTACTGTAAATTATTCCAACATGTTAATGGTTCCACGCTATCTGGCAATGCAACAGGAAGCTGTTTCTGAAATGTCCTGATTCCTCTTCCTGTTCCCTGGAGAGCTGTGGTGTGTTCGCATTAGTGTGCTTTCATGCTGCAGGTCACAGCCTAATTTCCCTCTCAAGTGATACAGATTTTGATTTGTTTTAGGTTTCTTCTATTTAAACACATTGTTTAAATTAAAACCCCTTGAACTGTAAGTATTACCCAGAACCCTCATCTCTGTGGTGCCGTGTGACCCCCGGTAGCAGGGGTGTGGGAGGTGGGACAAGATGGGAATTTATGCAGATTAGTGGCGATTGCTCTAAGACTGCAAGGGAAGCTCAGCTTCCCCTAAAATGTCTAAAAATAAGTGATCAAATATATACTGTTGTGTGTTCATGTCATTGACTAAATATGCGCTACAACGCGTTCAACTTTTGTTCAGAATCAGCTTCTTATCACTGGTAACGATGCGGTTTTCCTCTCACTCATTCCTGCAGCTTCACAGCTTTAAACAGTGAGTTCAATAGTGAAGCAGAAATGCTGGGCTTTGTCCCGCCCATCGGACCCTCAGCATCTCTGGGGGTCTATGGGGCAGTGGGCTGGCCTTGGCTGGCCCGGACGCTCAGCTTCTGCATGATGATTGGATGATCTGTCTGAGGCTGAATCCCTTTTGATTGACAGCAAAATGAGCGAATCAGCGATCTTGAAATTGAGCTTCCCCTCCTTGAAAGACCAGCATCTGCCACTGATGCAGAGATACACCCTGATTTCCAGCCAACAGAAAGCAGATAAAGATGTCATGAGCTCTGGGTTTAAACCAATCTGCTATTCTTTCTTTCTTTTAAAAATTACAGTAGATTAAGACATTACCTCCTACCTGGAGGGAGTAGTTCACCTCACCAAACGCGAAAAAAGAAAAACAACCACGTCTCAGTTGAGTTTAAGGCCTTTTCAGAATTCAAACAACTTCAGTGCTTCAATCTTTGAAAAGAAATGTAGGTCAATGAAAGTCAACAACAGGAGTGCGTGGGTATTTTGGTGATTGTGAACTCTAAATGATAGATTAAAATAATAATGAAGTCTAAACATTCAGTTACCACAGAAATTGAATTTCTCTGCAAAACACCTAAAACAGCTCAGGTCGTCTTAAATGAGAGCCAAAATGACAACATATACCAATCTGGGTCAGCAAAGGATGGCTGCTCTGTCAGCTGCTCAGTCAGCTTCCAGGTTTTGTGGCTCACTCACCCCCTAATGTGTCAAGACAACAACATTAACCTCGTTCTTATTGCTCCCAGTCTGACTCTGAAAAATACCCTGATGGTATGCTGGCTGTAGTTCACCTCAATGATCCGTTTTTAACAAAAATCCGTCCAGCTGAGCTTTCTTCCTCCTGATATGCTGCCCCCTGGTGGCAACCTTGGTCCATGTCATAGATTTGTTCATTATTCTTCCAAACTATCACACTAACTGTTTAACTAGTGTCAAAAATGTATTATTTGATCAAAAATACACAAAATGAGATGAGGTCTTTCAGCACTAAAGGAGGACTGGCAGAGCCTGATCAAACCACTGCTGCTAAACCAATAAGAGCAGTCCTGCTTTAGAGTGACCTAATTACTTGAACCCTAAAAGTTGCTGATGCTGCAGTTCTGTATAATAAACCAAAGCTATAATTGAGTTTAAAAACACGTTTTGCAGAGTCATCAGGTATTTATCTGACTTTATTCTGATTGCTAACGGCATTAAAACTCTTCATCAGTCTGTCCGCTCATTGAAAGTGAATTAAAACTATAAGACGATCAGCTCTTTTTCATCCTGACTCTGTGACATCAGCGTCTCGCCTGTTTCCCACCGGCCTCTGTCTGCCCGAAGCCAGAAACGATAACCTGACTGTAATTGATGATAACGAGCTGCTGTCTGATTGGCCGAGGGAACTAGTTCACGTTGAGATGAAGGAAACAAACGCGCCTTAGAGATGAGAGTAAAAGGAGGCAGCTCGCTGAGCTACAGAGGGGGGGAGGGGTGCATCTATTATGCATGACAGCAAACACACATAAAACACACACATAAAGGAGGCCAGGGACAATGGAGAGGCCACTGAATAGAGGCTGCCATGATACACATGACCATCTGGGTGACCAATCATCTCACAGGTTGCTTTCAATCAGCAGATACCGTATGGAGGGAACTCTGAGCATCTTCTCAGCCTTCACTGAGAGGACATTTTCAGAAAGGAAAAGGATTTGTTCTCCAAAGATGTTGTTAGAACAATTTGTCAATCATCTGAGGAGAATCTGTAGATTCCTCTCCATCAAGGAGATGTCTTTTTTAATGTTTGGACATTTTTATTTGAAATGAGGAAAGTTAAATGGGGATGTAAAGGACAGAGTGTCCTGAAATCTGAAAAATCCAACATTATCTCCAGTGTTCCAGATCTTTATGTCTCCATCCAGACAGGAACAATGCTGCCAGTAGGTGGCGATATCAATCCAATCAACAATATTTCAATGTATAAGAAAATGAAGCTTAATTTGGTTAAAAACAGATTTGTATTCCAGCAAAGTCTCATTAAATGCTGAGAGCTTTTCAAGAGAGAATGAAACAGTTTTTAGCTTTAGCTTCATTTTTCTCTCGGCTGTTTTCAGGCTTTTTTATACTTTGTATGAAAAATGTTCCCATTGATCTGAGGAGATTTCAACCTGTGAAATATCACTTTGCTGTCGTTTCTTCCTATAATCCTATCATCCAGCTGCAGTCAGTCTTATCTAATTATCTTTCATTATTATTATATATTTATGTTTATTACATGCCAGGCTCAGCGGGTTATGCTCCTTATCTCTGAAGATGTTTGGGTTTCTCTTTAGGAGAAAGTTTAAATGCTGCTGTCAGAAAATCCAACAACCATCTAAGAACTTCTATTTCTTTGCAGTTTCATTTTTTTAAGCTAGAAATAGTAAAATAGTACAAACACTCTTATTTTCAAGATAGATGGACCCAGGTTGATGGGCTGCAACAGTTGCTTCGCTAAGGTCACTGCTGATGTCTTTCCATCCTGGCGTTGTGTTAACACATTCAGTGCATCTGACCATGAACCCCATGGACGTGGTGAGGGTAGATCTATCCTTTTCAATGACTGTATTACGTTATGGAAACCCTTTTTGATCTGAACTGTAGATCTGAGTTTGTTCCACATGCATTACTCGTGTACAGTGATGACAGGTGAATTGGTAAAAAGGGTGGGGACCTTTTTCTATTCCACACCCACAGCAGCCAGAGAGCAACGGAGAATAAATATGTTGTCTGACAGTGGAGCAGTCGCCAAGCGTTACAATCTACTCACTTCACCCGAGGCTGCTGAATGTTTCCTATCTACCATGGTTCTGTGCAGCAGCTGAAAGAGCTCCAACGATATTATAAACACTGATGAGCTGCTCCTCTCTCCTCCTCAGTAAATGCAAGTATTGTCAGGGCTTTCCTTTCACAGCTTGAACACTACATTCATGCAGCAGCCTGAGGAAGTCTCTACATTGACGTGGAGCTCTGCATCCTTCTGATCAGCTTTCACTCCTGCTCTACCGGTGACCGCAGCACTCACTGATTTCTGCATGCAAGCAGCCCAACACAGAGCTGTGAAAGTGACCTCTGTGTGCCTGCAGAAACGCTGAGTTTGTCCTTAATGTGGCTGCTGTTTGACCACTGAGGCAGGAATACACTTACAGGGTCCAAATCCAGCAGATTGTACTGCAGCTGCACACGTTAGACTTACTGCATTAAAATATTGGTGTCTGCAGACCCATGTTCATTTTCACAGAAGATTTTCATTTTGTTTTAGTTAATCTTTTTTAGTCCTTTAGGTTTAGTCTAGTTTTAGTCCAATTCTTGAACGGAAGAAGCCTTTGGCCACTTAGGCTAAAGCTGTAGTTGTGTTGAGTCTCATTTTTGTATCTTTGTGTCTGTTTCTCTCGGCATATCTCTGCTGCAGACATGCAGAGACATGCAGAGACTCAGTGAAATATTAATGAGGCATCAGTATGTTGTGTAGCTGTGAGATGAGAGAAGAACATAGACAAACATTGGACTGGGTTTGACTGGGACCCGTTGGCGGCATGGGTCCCTGGGTCTGAGCCCAGTCAGCCTCTTCATGTCTGCCTTGAAGCAAGTTTCAGACATTAGACGCCACTAACACACTCACTGTGGGTCATGGTTATCAGGAAAACATAGTGTTCAATCAAAAGGACAGAATAAACAAGACAGGTCTGAAAGGATCCTGAGGTACAGAAAATAATTCAGTGAAGTACTTGCTACAATCTCTGCAGCTTTATTTTGAAAGTGTAGAACAGGAAGAGTCCAGCAGCTCTGTTTACCTTTAATTTGGAAGTCTGATCAGATCCATCAAGATGTCCTTGCACGCCCTACCACAGCAGGTGTGTGTGTGTTCTCTAAGTAAATAAAGTCATACAAACCCAGCCCCACCTGCCTGGTGCTGCCATGAGGGCAGAACAAACCAGACCTCTTATGCGGGACTGAGCACACGTTCGCCCCGTCCTGAACCCAGGAAGTCCAGGAGTTTTATCTGTATAAAGCAGGAGGAAACATTTTTAATAGAATAGAATGTGGTTATTCAGAGGTTTTTTTCCAAACATTGAAATCTTAATGGACGAGTTATCTCTCTTGTAATGAAACCAGGTGCATAAATAGAACGTTTTGATGGTTGATTTCTGACAGAAAATCTGGTCTAATGTGAACAATACTTTACTAACCTGGACGGTGATAAATTAACCTGCAACACATTGAAATCTGTGGAGTTGAACTGTTTATATCTTGATCAGAGTAAAACCTAAAATGGGATGCAGCTGGAATAAAATCAGTTAAACTGGGATATTATCAAGTTAAAGGATTTTGTTGGACTGGATTAAATTTAAACTAAATCCAGCTGTTTCAGGTAGATTATAAACAGGAGTGGAAATTAAAATGTTCTTTCTAGTACTAGAAATGATTTCTCAGCTGTGGGTAAAACATTTGTAACATCAGTTACAAAAAAGATACAATAACTTAAATGTATTAATTAATTCTATAATCATCCAATCCTAATTCTGTAATGAGCTGTGTGGTAAAATAAATATAACATACATGTGTACTGCAGGGTCCTCTTATTCACTCTTATTATTTCAATGTTCTTTCGTTCCAGAATCAGGTCTTTAATCCCATGTTTTACAGTGTAAACACACCGTGTCACCTAACGAGACTTTATAATCATCGTTGAACGAACTCGGCTTCAGCAGCTCAGTAGCAAATAACCCACATTCACTCGATGCTTGAAATCTTCGGTAAAGCTTCCTGAGCTGTGAGCCGATGGAATTAGACTGAATTTAAACTGAATAGTTTCATTTGATCAAACAGAGGTAAGAAAACTTAACCTGAGACATTTTTTCACTGGATCACAATGACATAAAATACTTTATCTTGGGTTGGAACGCCTAATTTCATTGGGTTGGATTATCATTGGATTATACTGGATTGGACTTCATTGAATTTGAAACTAAATGAGATATTTGTTGTATAAATAAACAAACCAGAATATGATGTAACAATTAAATTGATTAAATTGGAATGAACTGCTTTCATTTACACTGTATCTAATTTGACCAAAAGGGATTAAAATTGGATGAATTGAATTGTTAATTTTATTTAACATAACTGGCAAAATATCACCAAATATCATGGAATTAAAATTTAAATTGATTTAGTTAATTTAGCTTTAATTGGGACTGGCTGTTTCAAAATCAAACTGGATTCAATTATAGCTGGATTATGCTTGATAGTATTTATATGGATAAAACCCTGAACTGAATCTGAATGAAATCAATTTTAGCATAATATTTAAACAGAACAGAAAAAACAGGTCATGAGTTCATTTCTTATGGTTTATTAAACTTGTGTTTGTTCTTATTGGTGGTTGTGAGGACCGCCGCACCTTGTGTCACTTTGTGGGTTCATCAGACAACTTGTGACATTTCTGCGTGAAGACTTGGTTTATGGTGAGTTTAGGTCTGTGGGAAATGTCAGTATGATGCTATCAGCTGACGGAGAAGTACGTCCCTGCACCGCCTTGGCCCACCTCCCACCACCCCTGTTTTAATCAATGAAAACGTAACAGAATATGTGATCACACACACTGCTGCAAACAAACACAAACGATCCGTCTGTTGCTCCATGTGCACAGATAACGTTTCCAGCTCTTCAAAGAGCTGCTGACATGTATCTGCAACAAACAGCAGAACCAGAATCTATTATTAATAAGACAAATATTGATGTTTGAAAGACCAATGTTTGATAGAACAATCAGAGAAACATCTCTATGTTACAAACTTCTGATGGTTGTTGTAGCGTCACGTATTATCATCCTATCCCATAATTACATCGCTTAAAAAACCCTTGAAAGTAGCATGAACCTGTCAAACATGCTGATCGGCTTACTTTAACATTTTAGTGGAAAGATGTCCGTTAAATCAACTTTAATTAAAGGGATATTTGATTATTTTATCGCTGTTTTATTGATGTCTAACTTGAGCCAGATTCAGATTCTTGGATTTATTTGAAAAACATTCTTGTTTTGGTTCTGTAAATTCAGTGGCTTGATCAAGAAGGTGTCAGTTAGATTCCAGCTTCCCTCTGACGCATGTACATGTGCCTCTGGGCAAGGCACTTAACCCCAAACTGCCCACTGATCAGCGTATCAGTGCATGAATGAGTGCGTGTTTATGAGCGCATGAAGAAAATGTGGCTCTAGTGTGAAGTGCTTTGAGTCGGACTAACAAGGTGCTATAAAAATTCATCCTATTTACCATTTAAAGCACTTTTCACAGATAAAATCCCAAAGTGCTTCATGAAGGCAGAGCATAGAAATTAAAAACACAATTTTACTCCTGTTGTCATCCAACATGGATGCAAGAAGAGGAATAAGCGGATATGAAATGATGAAAAAAGTACGGGGAAAAGAAAAAAGCAACAGAGTGAAGGGATGGGGAAGTTTGAGTGAAGCAAGAAGAATAGATGAGGAAGGTAAAAAACGAGGAAGAGCAGTGGAATAGCAGACTGGAGAAGATGTATAAAGGAATAAAAGTGACTGATTGCAGAGGAAAGATGGGAAAAGGAAAAGCTGAATACAAGGGAGGAAAACATAATGAAAGATGGAACTAAAATAAGGAAAACTGTGTCCGGAGAAGCTCGTTTTCCATCAGACTCCACAGGTTCTGGACGGGAGTTGAAGTTCATTAATGTCAGAGGTGCAGTCAGTTTTCTCTGCCAGACACGAGAAGCTGCAAACATTCTTGCGGCCCAGAGAGCAGCACCCTTAATTGACATTTAGCTCATTTTCAGGACAAGACCAGTTCTTAATTATAATAAAACAGCTTTTAACAGTTTAAACTCAGTTTTAGAGCTGTTTACATGGGAGCATACCAAATAAAACTGAGGCACGTTTTCATTTCCACTCATGTCAGACAGGTTTGAATAATGAGAGCTTCAGGATGTCCTGGATGTGTTTCTCGGTGGAGCCAGGAGATAGAACCGTGGAGGTGGATCTATCTGCTCCTGTCGGTCCACCAGCAATCAGAGGATTTTCAGGACATGCAGTAAAACTTTTCCAGGTTTGGTTTGGAAATCGGAAGCTTCTTGTTGGTCAGATTCAGCTTCAATGTTGTCAGATTTTTATTGCATTCAAGCAGCCTGAAATATTTCTGGTTAAATGTTCCAGGATAAAACAATACAGGAACTGTACATGTATGGAGCACAGAAACAGATGCATGATTTGCCAGATGACTGCTGGGGAAGAATGAGTTATAAATAGGAAGAAATCTGACAGATGTGGAAGCAGTGAAGACAGCAAAGAAGTGAAAAAAATCAGAGCAAGGTTGAGAAAGACATGATGGAAAAAATGAGATGGAAGAGCTGGAATACCAGGATAAACAGGACAATAAGCAGGGAAGAACAGCAGTGCGGTAAACTCTGCTGAGGCTTTTTTCATGCAGATCAGCTCCACACACATTCAGCTGCTGATTTACTGATCAGATGCCATTGATCCTCCTCTGCCCCACCCTCACACATCCCCCTGACGGAGGGACTCCGGGGTGAAGAAGAAATGCAACAGAATGCTGAACACTGGTTGAACTCGGCGATGGGGGACACGTGTGGAGCTGCAGCAGTGTTTGACCAGCTGACGTGATCCCCTCAGCGGCCCCAAAATACCCGCAAAGTCCGCCCAGACCGCCAGCATCAGCTGCTCGCTCCAAGCGCTCCAGAACCCGCACCGCACCGCAGAGCTTTCCGCACACGCGTCAAAGCGCCGCTCTCACCCGGTGCAGAGGCACAGTCATAAAATGGGTGAGGCTTTCCTACAACGAAGGCCTCCCACACCTCCCCCTCCCTTCACTATCAACCGAGCAGGAGGAGCGGCAGAGAGCACCATCCTACTCCCCATCTATCCATCCATCCATCCATCCATCCATCCACCCATCCATCCATCCATCCATGGGGTGCATCCTTGGGACCGATGCCCCCACATTCCCACGGTTCTCCATCAGGGAGGAGGCGGCGGGCTGCCGGATGCGGCCTCCATCAGTAAAAAAGAAATAAATCTGCATTTTTCTCAACTCAGAGTCAGCTGTCGTCCTCCTTCCCTCCTCCTCTCACGCATGCATGGACATGCACGTTCCGAATTAGAATTAGCTCGGATGGGTGCGTTTTAAGCCGTGTTCCCGTCATTCATGCCGCTCTGTTGAGGAGAGAAAAAACCTGACCGGAGCGGCAAAGCTGGGCCTCTGCGTCTACAGCTGCTGAAATCTGCCGTTAAAGGCGGAAATCCCGCAAATAAAAAGAGCCCAGACTATAAGACTGCAGCCATGCATCCATCCACTCACCGCATAGACTCCATTACAGGCATCCTCACAGCTCTGCAGCACACTCTGTATTCACAGCATGAAAAGCTCCGGGCCGCAGCGCGACCCGCATCCAAACCTCCGCAGAGCCGCTAAAAACCCGCAGCATCGGGGGTCCGAGCAGCTTTTCATCCCCTCCATCCCTCCTTTCCTCCGACTGCAGCCGCTGCGCTGAGGCCGTGATGCTGCGGCGGCCCCGGGAGGAGGGAGAGGAGAGGGGAGGAGGAAGATGGAGGCCAGCAGGGATGATGGAAAGAGGAAAAGGAGCTTACGCTTCGCAGTTCCGCCGTACGGTCCTTCATGGTGTCGCCGCGCAGAGCTGGCTGCTAGAGAGCGGAGAATCGGCCCTGATCCGTGCGGGAGGGGGAGCTGTCCAACACAGAGATTCCCAGCGGTTCCTTCCGTGTGTTCCTCCTCTTCTTCGCTCTCCTGGAAGCGGAGCAGAGATGGAGCGAGGAAGAGCGCGGTATGACGCGTACCCGCCTTCTGCTTCTTCTTCGGAAGGTTTTTTTTTTTTTTTGTCCGTGCGGTGACGGTGCGTGAATCAACCCTCCTCCTCTACTCTGTCTGCTTCTTTTTCAGCAAATATCTGGACCTCTCCCCCCCTTTCACTCAGCGCCTTTCTCCTCTTCCTCCTCGGTGCGGTCGCAGTGTGGCCCCGCAGCGCGCAAAGCAGCAGCAGCCCCGCTGGAAATCCGAGCGAGAGAGAGAGGGAGGGAGCGAGGATAGGAGGGGAGGGAGCGAGGGAAGGAGGAAGGAGGGGGGAGTGGTACTGATGCTGCAGAAAAGGAGAGGGGAGGGAGGGGGAGATGCGGAGCGGATGGAGAGCAGCGCGCATGTGCTCCCTCTCTCCATCCTTCATCTCTTCCTGCTGCTGTCTCCCCCTCCGTCCCTCTCTCTCTCCCTGCTGTCTGTCAGGGTCTCTCGGCCCCTCCCTCCCCGCAGCAGACTGTTTGCTTTCAGGTGAGTGATGATCAGCATCGGAAAGGAGGACAATCTGTTCACTCTGCTGCCTCATACAGGCATGTGCGCGTGTATGTTTGGGGCGGGGCTAAAACCAGCATCACACCTGTTCTGTTTCTGCACCAAAACTTTCAGATGTTCTCCTTCTCACCAGCCATTTTATTGGCTTCTCTGATTAATGCTCTCCTGATAGTTTAGGTGGACCTCCATGTCTTGGTAGGTCTCCAGGTGGTCCATCTGCTCTCCATGTTCAGATGATGGATTGAACAGCGCTCTGGGAGATTTCTAAGAAAGCTTGGGATGTTGTTCCAAAACCGGCTTTAAACTTCTCCACAACTTTCTCCCTGACCTGTCTGCAGTGGTCCTTGGTCTTCATGATGCTGGTTGAAAGAAATTACATGTTAACTAAGTGACTTCTGATGGCTACTGGTTGCACTGGATCTTATTTCAGGGAATCAGAATAAAGGGGACTGAGTACAAATGCACACCACACTTTTCCATCTTTCATTTGTATTAAACAAGTTTTCATTTTCTTCCCATTTCTCAGTGGTGCAGCACTTCCTGTTGGTTCACCACATAAACCCCTCCCCAAAAATCACTGAAGTTTATGAGGTGTGAATAGTTTTGGAAACTCTGTAATTCCATTGCACACAGCCACAGGTCATACGGTTGGTTCTTCATGTTACATTTACACCAAGCTGGGTTACAGTACAGGAACTGGTGTTAAACTATGGGTCTAATATCCACTTCTATCAGCAGCAGCAGAATTGTCAGAAGCTGTTTTTAAGGCAAAGCAAGTTTATTTCTGCAGCATCGTTCATAAAAGAGCATAAAAGAAACAAATAACAGTTCATTATTCAGATTCTTTGATTAAAAGCTGCTGTAAACAAAATGTTTTCAGACCTGATTTAATGAACCAAACATCTCAGGTTTTCAGGCAGTTTGTTCCAGAGCTGACCAGAAAAAAACTATACTGCCTTACCTTGCCTGGTTCTGGACCATTTAGAGCTTTATGTACCAGTAGCAGAACTCTAAAATGTATTCTTGGACAAACGGGGAGCCAGTGCATTGATTTAAGAGCTGGTTCTGATATGACCTGTCTTCCTGGTGTTGGTCAGGATTCTGGCATCATCGTTAGGGATGAGCTGCAGCTGCCTGGACCAATAGAGACACTGTTGCAGTGATCTGACACACTGAAAATAAAGGGATGTTTCTGTTTCCTGTTCAGACAGGAAACTCTTTATTGTGGCGATTTAAGATGATTTAGTGTCAGACTTAATAATATGAGGCGTAAGATGGGTCACCAGTTGTATCACTTGTTTCCCATCAGAGGAAGAGGTTTACAACATCTTTCATAAACCAGGTTATTGTGGTATGGTATATAATTGTAAGTACTGTATATCCTGTCTATGCAATTAAAACATTTAGTGACACAAATGATTTGATGCAAGAGTTTTTGTGTACAAGTATATTTGTTTAAATGTGGATCTCAGAGATGGAGCTTCTGACACCTGCTTTATACTCAGGTGTCTT
Source organism: Girardinichthys multiradiatus (assembly GCF_021462225.1). Taxonomy (NCBI): domain Eukaryota; kingdom Metazoa; phylum Chordata; class Actinopteri; order Cyprinodontiformes; family Goodeidae; genus Girardinichthys; species Girardinichthys multiradiatus. The sequence continues at coordinate 40,443,985 of NC_061818.1, read as the reverse complement.
CTTCTGTCCTCACATATGGCGTCTCATGACAGAAGTGAACATGCATGTGGTGTCTGTAGGTGGCATGTTCAGTCACTTTGTGCCTATCCCCATTTTTATAACTTCCATAATTATTATGTTACAATAACCTCCAAAAACACCTACAAGTAACACATGTGGTTACATTTTGTTAGGATTATACATTAGGGATGCACGTCCTCTATAGATTCTTCTTCTGCCACCAAATTTTGAAGACAGGAAGTTCAATCTGCAACAGCATCCACTGTTTAGAAGAAGAACTGCAGTGAAAATCCAAAGTGAAGATATGAAACTCTTTTTCAATCTAAAGATCTTCTTATTGTTATTTTTGGTTTGACCTCCTTTTCAAAACTACTTGTTTGTTCCTGCTGGGGAAGACAGTAAAAAGTCACCACCAACTGAAGCCTGAAGTCTGTGGATCTTCTATTGGTCACTCAGTCAAATCCTAAAACCTGATTATTTTACACGCTCTACTTTTATTTTGTCCCCCTGCTCCCAGGAAACAGTTTCAAACAGGAAAACTGATCCACGTATTTGTTACTTCTAAGCTAGACGATTCCAACTGTTTATTTTCAGGAAGCCCAGAAACCTTCTGCTGCAGCAAGAAATATGATGGAATTACAAAGTCTTCATTCAGGTGCAGCTTTATAACCTAAGTCCTGCTGCCATCTTGTTTTAGAGAGAAGGAGTTTTCTCTTTCAACCCCTCCAAGCAGCCAGACTGGTTGAGTGTTTTTCTAATCCTCCTGTCATGACCTTTAACCTTGAACATGCTAACTGAGGCCTGTGGAGTCTGATACGCAGCTCGAACTTTAAGCTTCCAACATGAATCCAACTGGAAATAAAATTGCAGATACAGATGACGTGGTCCTGTTGGCCCCCTCTAGCCAAGACCTACAGCATGCGCTGTGGCGGTTCGCAGCCGAGTGTGAAGCAGCTGGGATGAAGATCAGCTCCTTCAAGTCCGAGGCCATGGTACTCGACCGGAAAAGGGTGGCTTGTCCTCCTCAGGTTGGAGGGGAGTTCCTGCCTCAAGTGGAGGAGTTTAAGTATCTCGGGGTCTTGTTCACGAGTGAGGGAAGAACAGAGCGGGAGATCGACAGACGGATCGGTGCGGCTGCCACAGTAATGGGGGCGCTGTGCCGGTCCGTTGTGGTGAAGAGAGAGCTGAGCCGAAAAGCAAAGCTCTCAATTTACTGGTCGGTCTACGTTCCTACCTTCACCTATGGCCATGAACTTTGGGTCATGACTGAAAGAACGAGATCACGGATACAAGCGGCTGAAATGAGCTTCCTCCGTAGGGTGGCCATCCGGGAGGGGCTCGGAGTAGAGCCGCTGCTCCTCCACATTGAGAGGAGCCAGTTGAGGTGGCTCGGGCATCTATACCGGATGCCTCCTGGACGCCTTCCTCGGGAGGTGTTCCAGGCACGTCCCACCGGGAGGAGGCCCAGGGGACGGCCCAGGACACGCTGGAGGGACTATGTCTCTCAGCTGGCCTGGGAACGCCTTGGGCTCCCCCTGGAGGAGCTGGAGGAGGTGTCTGGAGAGAGGGACGTCTGGGCGTCTCTGTTGAGTCTGCTGAGTCTACTGCCCCCGCAACCCGGTTTCGGATGAAGAAGAAGATGTCGAGTACAAGTATGATAAAGAATTATTTAAATTAAAGGATAAAGTGGACAAATTGACAAACTGAATAATTTTTAATACAGGGATCATTTAAAATTACACATATACCTAAAATAAAATCTAATCAGTTTTCTTTTTCAAGGCTAGGGTAATGTCTGTTTAGTTTTTCCCAAACATTTTAGCAATGTGTTTAAACAATGTGTCCGGTTTTTCTGCATTAATATTCACAAATCTGACTGCCGCTCATGGTTTTGCTGCAGATTCAGGAAGGATTCCTCGACACTCAGCGCAGCCATGCACACCACATCATAACTGATCACAAAAACATGTTTAAAGACTGGGAGGAGATCCAGTAGCAGACCCAGAATGCTTTAGTGGGACTACAGGTGTCCCTTCAGACCTGGTGGAAAGCCGTGGGATCCAGAAGGAGCTAATGACTGAGTGGAAGGATTGGATGAATAGAAATCAATACAAATATCTACACTCACATATTAACAAAATGAATAAATGAATAAAAACGTTTACTGAATGAGTAAACTTTGTAAACACATAAGAATAATAATTATTCAAAAAACACATTTCCTGCAGATAATACATGGCACTTTTCATGGAATGTGAAAAATGATCAGAAACACCAGAAAGCATCATTCATTTCATTTTTTTTATTTGCTGTTAGTTTTCTTTGTTTTTATTGTCACTGCTGGAGACGGGCACCAGCTCCCTGCGAGGGTCAGGAAAAGGGCAGCCAACATCTCCGCAGACCCCACACACCCTGGACACAAACTGTTCAGACTTTTACCATCAGGTGGCGCCACAGTGACAGTTTCTTCCCCCAGGATGTCTCTCTCATGAACAGTCAGACAACCCAGATCCATACCAGGCATATTTGCCCTAATTCAACCTTGCCTTCCTGTTTTGTAAAAAGTCTGTATACGTATTTACAAAAAACCTGTTGTCTTTATTTTCCATTTTTATAAATTTATATTTAAAATGTCTTCATTGAGAGCCAAGTGGAAGCACAGTAAAATTCCTTGTTTGTGTCATAAATTTGGTGAATCAAGCTGTTTTAAATCTTATTTTGTTCCTCAGGTATGAGTGTAAACATACCGTGATGAACAGACCACCTGTCCACCTGACCGCTGGAGATAGATGAGGGATGGATCATGTGAATTAAGAAAGGCCTCTGGAGCATTTTAACAAAGAAAACATTCATGCTAAAAAGAAAGAATAAAATCATCAACATGGAAGATTTTTCATTAACAGACAAAACAGCAACAACATTAAGAGAACAATGACAAAATCATCTGAACTCTTTCTCCTCCTCTGTGTTGATCTCCTAGGCCCCCTGCTGGTCACGGCTCAGAAAGTAGATGCACTAATTTCTCCTTGGACTGAGGTTGAAGGGCACCAGGAAGTGTGTTTGTGTTCCTGTCTTGGCATCACAGTGAGAACCATTTTCCCAATTTCACCATCAAATTGAGGACTGTTTGTACCAAAGTGAGGACATTTTGCTGGTCCTCACGACCTATTTTGCTAACGGTTAGGTTTAGGATTAAGGTATGAATTGAGTTTAGGGTTATTGTCAGGGTTAGGGCATAGAAAGGGTTGAAAATGAATGAAAATCAATGTACGTCAACACATGGTCCTCACTACATTTAGCAAAACAAGTGTGTGTGTGTGACAGAGAAAGAGAGAGAAGTTTTCAGGTTTCTCCGTTAAAAGCTTCTGTCGGTACAGTTCTTATCACTGTTCTGAACCATGAAGCAAGAACCAGAATCGTATTGAGGACCGCGCATGATGCCCTCACATGTTCTGACAAGAAACTGGCTGTCTGGTAACAAACGCATCCTCCTGTAGGTCATCATAGATGGCGGTGAGAAACAGACCTCCACAGTGAGGTGATGAGATTCAACGATGCCTGACTGAGCTGCTTACATGAAGTGTTACTATGGAGTGTTTCCATGTCAATTGTTAAGGTTTGCGAGATATAGGACCCCAGAATGCAGACGAGCAGGCAGCGTGATGGTAAGTGCAAAAGGTCAAATAACAGAAAATCTCACTCACAGCAGGAAGCAGAAACAAAACAACAAATGGGCAGGCGAGACAGGCATGGCATGATCAAAAAACAAGACATGATCAGAGAAAAATGTTTCTGCAATGAATGACAGAACAGGTGTGTATATATGGAGTGAAAACCAGGTGAAGCAAGACAGATTAACTTGGTGCAGGTGAACCAAATAAAGTTGATTAACAGAGAACACAACGTGACAGGAGCAAAACATGGCTTGAACACAACGCAAATCCAAGGAAACAAACTAATAGAACTATAACTAGAAAAACATGAAACAAAAACATAAACAGGAAAATAATAAACAGAAGCATGATTCAAGACTTGAGCTGTGAAAAACATAAGGAGAAAACCCGATACCAAAAACCAAACAACCCCAAATCATAACATCAATGGGATGTTCTGAGGATGTCCTATTGACTCGCAATGATTTGGATTTTATTTTAAGTTTTTGACTTAGTTTTGTGATTTTGTACAGTCCCAAACCTGATTTTATGTTTTAGTCATGATAAAGAGACGTCACTCATTATAGGATTGGTTCAGCTAAAATCAACACAAAATTAAGGCGTCAGTCATCCAGATCCTTTAATTGATCAAATTCCAAATTGATCAAATCAAGCATTCAGTTTTCCAACTGGAGTTGATGTTCCCAAGAACACAGAAGAACACCACCTTCAGCCCCAGCTTTAATGCACTTTGGACAGACAATCCTGAATCTTAACACATACACCAGGGGCGGAGGATGTGGGACTTTGTTTGGTCCTGCACCTGCACTGGCTCAGTGGGGGACACTGATGAGGGAACTCTGGCGAGGTTACAGGGTGGTAGTGTTTGTGTGGAGGCTCAGAGCATGTCATAGTTTGGAAGGTTTCTAGCTGGTGGTCGGTTCCTGGGGATGATCCGGGGAGGCTGGCAGGGACAGACCTGGGTCCTGGTGGGGTACCCGCTCCTTTGAACTAACTTTAAACTGCTGCCTGCTGGAATTAGCCGGGCTTGGAGGAGACATATCCTTAACAACAGGTTTGTTAATGCATCATTAAGGTAAGTAAATACTTGATGTTTTTACAACTTTATTAATGTTTCCATCTGCTGCTTGCACCTCTTCTTGCAACCAAAGATCTCACTGCTGAGATTCACACTTCAGACTCTCACCCAGTCCATCCAAGTTGATCAATGGTTGGATTGGGCCAATGTTTGCACTGATATATTGGTCAGTACCATCTTTTAGAAGTATTCTGTCCGTTTCAATTTACATTTCTGTGATTAGAATCAGTACCAGGAAAAACAATGGATTTTTCTCAGTTTTACTTCAACCTGCAGCCAGACAGGATGGATGTCGGGAAAGCAGCTTGTCAAACAGGACAGGGTGTATTTTAATGCACTCCCTCATTAATAATTCATGGTCTCTCCTTAAAACAAAGCAGCATTCTGTTTCTGTACTCTTGGATAAATAATTTCCTCTGGAAGTGAAAAGATAGCTGCAGCTGTTCTCCATCTTCGGGTGCAGACATGATCAGCCTGCAGATGTACAAAACAATGACCCTGCAGGTGTGAGTCCAAACTGCTGCTCAGTTGGAACCAGTACATGGTCCGACATTAAACCAGTTACAGACTCACCGTGACAAGTTTGAGCAGCAACACGCAGCAGGGATAAAGGGTTTTTTATAAAAATCTGTAAATATAAAAATAATCCATCCCTCCATTTTCTTCTGCTTTGATGAGGTGGAGCAGCAGCTCCACACCGAGCTCCTTCTGGATGATGGAGCTCATCACTTTGTCTTTAAGGTGGAGTCTGGACAGCCTACACAGGAAGGTCATCAACCCTCATCCAGAATCTCATTTGTTCAGTCAGGACCCATAATAAGATCCGACCACTGTTACCTCCATGACCGGATCTCAGAAAAGAGCAAGACGATGGATAGATTATAATTATTTAAACCTTTGAATATTTGAATAAGTAACACATTACACCTAATGATGCATCGATCAGGCACCTTCTGATTAAAATGATCCTATTTTCTTTCACTATAAAAAGCCTTTCAGGGGTATAATACATGAAAATTACTTTAGTTATTTGGGATTATAATGCCTGCTGCCACAACAGGGCTTTATCAACCTGCTCTAAAACACTTCTGATTTTGCTTTTGACCATCAACACAGTTTATTTTCTTGTTCACGTCAGAGTGTAAAAATGTTGCTCTTTGCTGTAAACTGAGATCCGACCTATAGCCACTAACATGAAACGTGTGGCGACCACAATGGTTTGCTTCCTCCATCAACCTATTGGCAGGCAGCTGCAGCACGCAGCAGGGATGGGTTAATGATTTGAAAATATTAAAGCACATAAGATGGACCCAACAGGCTCACAGCTGATGTTGGAGTTAGACTGAAGAAAGCAGGGAAGGAAGTGACGTCCCAGTCTAGACGTTTTGCAGAATTTAAGGAAAGATGGTCAACACTCCTAGACCAGTTACAGATAACTAATTGTAATTATAGGGAAGTTGAATCCTCTGAATGAAACCGCATCATGTATGTTTGTTTTTTTATTAAAAAAAAGAAAAAAAAAGAAACCAAGGAGCATGAAAAACTGCAGATGCACAGTCTGAAGATCTATGTTACCTCTTTAGATGGACATCATCCTGAAAGCAATCCTTTAACTGACTAACCAGAGCTGGCCGCCTACTGCTTGGGACAACCTTCACCGTTAACTCGAGTGTCTTTCCAACTTTTCCAAGACTTTTGAAGTATTTCAAAGACTTTCTGTGGGCCTTCACATTCTCTGCTCAAAACAAGCCCTGGTCCATGACTTTCAAGAACAAACTTCTAACGTTTGCATTAATCATTTGGTCCTTTTCCATTAGAACCTAGTCGACTCAACCCGGCTGCAATCGACTCTACGCGGTTTGGTTGTTTTCCGTTACAATCGCGTAGGAACAATGGAGGACATGGAAGCAATGAAGAACCTGCTGCTCAGTCTATGGCTGCTGTCAGACTCAGAGTGAAAGAAGATCTGGAGAAGGCTGCAGGCGGCAAGACATCGCTCTCTGGATCAGTACTGGAGAGCGAGGGAAGCCATGGAGCGGTACCAGCTGGAGGATGTGTGAGGGTACCAAAAAAGTGGTCAGAGTTTATCAAATGTCACGGCTGAATAAGAGGAACCTTCACACCAGTAAGTTGGCAGGTTTGGTAGTTCTTAGAGAGAAAATCAGAATTAGGAGAGCTCTGGAGGGCTGCCCTAATAAAGTTGGACCCTGTGTGAATCAGAGAAAGATCACAATAAATTCAAACGTGTGCTCCCAGTTCCCGTTGTTTAATAATTCCACCCTGAATAAACAGCTGAAATTAATAACTCAACATGGCGTTCATGAACTTGTGGACGGGATCAGTGTTCATGAATATCAGACTATCGGTATCGGTATCAGACTAATACCAACAATGAGACCCATTATTGTTGGATGTCTTAAATGAAGTCTGTAAATCTGAGGGTTAAATGTGTTAAAAACAGGCATCAAAGTGATGATTTCTGCCATGAACAGCCTCATAAACTGCTGATTTATGAAGATCCAGACATGGGAAGGAAATGATAAAACCACTTCCCCGAAGCGGCTTTGTGCAGGCACGCAGCCCGGTTCGGCTGTGCTCGGTTTCCTTCACCGTCTCACAACAACAAAAGCCGCAGACGATCCGTGTGCAGGCTCCGCCCCTCCCTCTCAAACCCAGTGATCCCAGCTGACTGCCGTAAAGCACGGCACAGAGGCGCAGCTGTTTTCAGGGGGAGTGTCGCTCCGCTGCGGCATGCGCGCCACCACAGGGAGGAGGATGGGGGAGGAAGAGGATGAGGAGGAGAGTCAGTGACGTAATGCGGTATTGAAAGGACACATCCGCTCAAATTAAATCCACATCATGTCTGATGGACCTTTTTACTGGACAGGTCCAGTTTAGCCAGTAGAGATACAACAATGAAAATAAATACATTTTGGATTTGCTGATAAAATTACAAAACACCTTTATTCCAAGGGGCTGCATGGTGGCACAGTTGGTATCACTGTTGCCTTGCAGCACAAAGGTCCTGGGTTCAATTCCTGGCCTGGGGTCTTTCTGCATGGAGTTTGCATGTTCTCCCTGTGCATGAGTGGGTTCTCACCAGGTACTCCAGCTTCCTCCCACTGTCCAAAGACATGCCTGTTAGGTTAATTGGTCTCTAAATTGCCCTTAGGTGTATGAATGAGTGTGTGCATGGTTGTTTGTGTGTTGCCCTGCGATGGACTGGCGACTTCTCCAGGGTGTACCCTGCCTCTCGCCCGTAGACTGCTGGAGATAGACACCAGCTTCCCCATGACCCACTATGGAATAAGTGGTAGAAAATGACTGACTGACCTTTATTCCAGTTAATCAATTAACTTTATTTTGAACGCACCTTTTATGCAACATGATGTATAATAAAGAATTAAAAACTGACCAATCTTGATAAAACAACGATTGTTAGAAACATGCAACCAAACAGGTTAATAAACAGGTTAAAAAGCTCATAAGGACATTTGGATCCGTCAGCGCAGGCCAGAGATGAGCGGGACTGATGTGGAAGAAAGAATGAAAAGTAAAATTTTATGTAAAGTAAAACAATAATAATAAAAAAAAAACTATAAATATTACTAATGAATAAATGAATACTTCATTTTCTAAATAAAAATTATAATAAAGAAACATTTTTACAATTAAAACAACTAATTTCATAAGAACTTAAAAATTGTGATGCACAATATATCATTCTGATAAATAAAACTGGGCCAGATTAAACAACCAGTGTTTATTTCCATCTTGTTGCCGTTGTGTATGTTTTTTAGGAGGGATGGGGGGCGGTTTGGTCATCGGTTAAATCTGCGGACCTCCATGTGGAAGGAGGTCAGACCTTGGGGGGGGGAAATCCAAAAATGGAAGCAGCAAAAGTTGGTCGGTTACTATCAGCAGGTCGATGGCTGCCCTTTGTGCTCCACTCACTTGATTGGTTACAGCTTTTTATTTGTTATTACAGGTTACAATTTTGAGAATTCCTGATGATAACATAAAGAATACAATCCTTTGTCCTTTTTTACAACCCTGTTAGCATGCTGTGTTGCTGGATCTTAAATAAAAAAAAGTAAAACAAGTGTTTGATTTACCTGAAGATGAGTGGAATTTGTCCAACCAACCAATCAGTTAGCTGATGTTTTCAGTTTGCTGCATACTAAGGATACTGATTCTTATTCCTGGTTTCAGTGTAAACTAAGGGACATGAATTACCCCAGAATTTCAGTTAAAGCTGTAATGATCTCAATGTTTAATCTCTACACATGTTCCTGGTATCATTTGAACATTATTTTCTTGCTCTTTGAGATTAAAATGATGTGTTTTGACATAAAGCTCTTTTTAAAATCTACAAGTACAGCTCAAAATATTAAAACATCATCAACAGTTTAATACTTTTGTCAGAATGAGAAACACACATTATGGAGATTCATTCCACATAGATTGAAATATTTCAAGCCTTCCTTTTGTGTAATTCTGAGGATGCTGGTTTACAGAGAATGAAAAGATCCAACCTCAATTTTTCAGATCATTAGAACATTGAATAAGATCAATAAAAAAGGATATTTCAGACAGAAATACCAGGCTTCTGAAAAATGCGTTCAGTTCTATGCACTCAGGACTTGGCTGGGGCTCCTTTTGCATGGATTACTGCATCAATGTGGTGTGGCATGGAGGAGATCAGCCTGAGGTTCTGCTGAGGTGTTCAGGAAGCCCAGCTTGCTTTGACCTACGCCGACGTTCTCTATGTGCCTGGTCCCACAAGCCACTAGTGTTGCTAAGCAACGCTTTTTAAGTCCAAAGAGACGTACGCTTTTTGTAGTTGGTTCGGATCAGGGCCAGTTTGTATTGAGACCATAAGCGAACTGCACTAGAGTCCGTTTGGAAGCGGACCGAGACCACCTCAAAAAGTGGGTCTAGATCTGGTTGTTTGGTCCGGACCAGGATTCGCTTGAGTGTATTCACACCTGCACAAAGGGGTGAAACGAACTCTGGTTCATTTAAAGCGGACCAAAAGTAGTGAGTGTGAATACACCCTAACAATCCTCTCAAGGCTGCAGTCATCCCTGTTACTGGTGCATCTTTTCTTACCACACGTTTTTCTTCCACTCAACTTTCTGGGAATATTGTATACTTTTTAAACAGAATTCAAATTTTTCTGAGGTCCTGAACTTTTTTTTTCTTCTGTAAAGCCATAATCATCAAAACTACAAGAGGCTTAAAATGTTTTGTGGAATGAATCTATACAATACATGAGTTTCACTTTCTAAAATGTGACAAAAATATTGAATTGAATTTTTTTATGATTTTCTAATTGTTGGAGCTGTTCTTGTAGTTGATCTACAGTTAGAAATCAGAAAATCTGATCTGACTGGTGCTGCTTTTGTGTGAAAGATGTTACCGCGAAGTGCGCCGCCACAAGAGCTCATTTGTAGGGAATTTTCCTGGTAAAAAACAGACAGGAAGTCTGACATTTGGGAATTACTGCTGTTTTTCTCTGAAAGCCAAAATGGCGTCACGACCCAGGCAGCACATGTGGGCCGGAAAATGTCGCTGCGCCTCTACTCGGCTCTTTTCGGTCACCGTCGGAAAACATGCGGAGCAGCAGTAGCAGCGAACGACGTGGAGCGCGCAGCCGCCGGAGAAACACCGCGACCCGGGAAAGATTTTACCCAGTCTGCGGTCAGGGTGTCAGCGCGGGGAGCGGCCTGGGGCGTCGGGGACAGAAGAATGAGAGAAGCCTCTAAGCGGAGGGGCCGAAAACATGAACGGGGCCGTGTATATTTCGTTTTTTCAGGGTCAGTTAGAGTCAGTGCTGGAGCAGGTCGTTCAGCTCGCCGTCCAGGAAATCAGCAAGTCGGTGGGCTCCAGCCTGAACGCCCTGCTGCTAGAGACGGCCGCCAAGGAGCAGGAAAACCGCCAGCTCCGCCTGCAACTGCAGACTCGGGAGGGCCGAGGCTCGACCTCCGCGAAGGACGGAGGCTCCGCCGCGATCGGTAGGAGCAGCAAGGCTGGCGACGAGCGGGGAGACGGCGGCAGGACAAAGCCCGAACCACGCGGTGTCGGAGCGCGGAGCAGTGAGCCCATAGCGCCCGTGGACACCCGCCGCCTGGAGCAGAGAGGACGGGTCGTAGGTGAGCTGCTGATGCACAACACCCAGACACACGTAAACAAACAAACTGCCATGAGGGATCCCTCCGAGCCCGGACAGGCGTTGCGTAAGCGGGTATAATCTGTAAACAGGTTGCGGACACACGGAGGCCTGCAGGGGGTGGGACCTGGATCCCCGGCCTCTCCTGTCATCCTAAGCGGGACAGACCAGCCTCAAAGGACGGGCAGCAGAGTGCGTCCACCCGCCGAGCAGCTGGGGGTAAAGCTGCTTATAGAAAGGATGTGGCCTAGTTTTCCAGAAGCTACATGCCTGAACGTCATTCCAGACAGATTTCCTGTGACAGAACAGGTTCTGAGGCAAGAGGGTCAGTTCACCAACTAAGAACCTGGTGGGTTAAAAATAAACAGCAGGGCCTCTGATCCTCCTTCCTGCAGCCTGTAGGTCATAAACAAGATCTACAGTCTGGTTGGACAGGTTCCCCTTCAGGACTGGAGGGTGTGTTGGTTGTTGAGGGGCTTTAGGACAAAGACCCAAGGCATTGTGGGAGACACGGAGGGGACCAGAGCCTCATGGTGGACAGGAAGATGGGTTAATTCTAGGACCGGCCTCCAGAAGAGGTCAAACCTGTGAAGGGGTCTGAGGAGCATGTTCTTGCAGTTTGATGAGGTTTATCACTTGGAGATTTGTCTCCAGAAAGGTGTCAGCTTTACATCTGCCATGCTTTAGGACTCAGTGTGATGATACGCAGCATATACAGCTTTGTTGCACATATAAATGAAAGATGGGTGATTTAAAAAAATGGGTTTTGAGTTTAGCTTTGATTGCTGCAAATTTTGGTTTTCACCATTAACACTCCTGACTCTCTGTTTTGAGTCCAGCTGATCAGTGTTAATAATTCTTGGAGTCTGCTTCGGTACCACGAGATTCTAATTAAAATCTTCTTCCTGTTGTGTCTAATTAAACACGGTGTACCTCAGGGACGCGTTCTTGGCCTGTTAATAACTGCCTTTAATATCCTTCTCGAAGCAAAACCGTCCTGCTCTAAATAATAGTTATGGTCTTTTTTTTGTTTTTTATGCAGACGATACTCTGCTCTGGTTTACAGTAGAGGGTGACACGGGAGTGGATTTTCTCTCCTGTCCCATCCCGCTTCCACAGAAAAATGTCTTGTCCCATCCTAATCCCAGGCCAGCATAACGAAAAAAATCCTGTCCCGTCCCACTCCTGGTAAATTGACTCCCACTCCTGTGACTCTCCCATTTTTGTTTTCTTTATTTAGTCTTTTGGTAATTTCTTTCTTTGAAGGACCAGTTAGGTCCCTGTTTTTAGCTGTAGTAAAGGCCAGTTAAAGTAAAAAGAATAATAATGAAGAAATAATAAAATATCAAACAAGGAAACAGACCATGTCTATCTTAGTTGAATAAACAAAATGTACCTAGTTGTATTTTACTCATTTATTAAGTGATTGTTTCCTTTGAACAATGATATCACTTTTATGTTTCAAGTTGCTGAAACGAAAGAAAAATGCACCTAGTAAGAGAAATGTTCTTGGTGAACAAAAGGACAAAAAGACATTACCTTCATAATTTAGAAACTGTACCTCAATGGTTCACAGCCCTGGTCCTCAGGGACCTCTTCCCTGCAGGTTTTAGATGTTTGTCTGCTCCAGAACACCTGATTTAAATTCTAACATGACCTCCTATACAGGCATCAAGAATGGAGGGTCAAACTGGACAAAATTAATACAATAAAATCATCATTAAATAAATAAATAAATGTTGTGAATGTCCCATAAGTGAAGCAAATGTAACATGAAAGAAATGTAACATTAAATGTGCCATTAAATTAAAGGTACCATTTATTTATTTAATACATCATTAGAAACAATAAATGTACCATTATATCATGAAATGGACTATTATGCAATTAAATGTGCCACTGAATAATTAAGTATAATTTTAAAGACGACATGATGTAATTAGTGGTACATTTAATATTTAATGATGTATTAAATAAATTGTACATTTAATGGTACATTCAATTTTTTTCTATTTCACAACATATTTATTTAATATCTTCCCTTAATGAAGCTTTTCTATACGGAGTCCGCGAGGGGACAAGGGGGGATGTTTTTCTCTTTTGCGTTCTCACGCAATAGTCTTTGCGTTATTTCACAATACTTTGTGGGATAATTTCCAAACCAGATAACTGCAAATATGAAACAAACACTCCACCCGTTTTGATATTTATTGAGTTTTATTTTGAAATCAGCCTTAAATAAAATGATCTTCAAATCAGACTAAAAGACAGTTTTATCCACAAGCTGTCAAACAAACTACTGAACTCTGGACCATAAAACTGAACGAAACCACATCTGTGACACTTTATTTCCTTATTACTGCTGCATGATGGGTACTTTTTTTTGTACACCATTAGTGTTTTTGTTTTTATCGTGATTTGAACGATTCTTATCCTAAACATTTAATCACATTGTTTACTGCGTGTTAACCTGCATATGATAAATAAACCATATTAATGACATATCAGTGTTTGTTTTATGAGCAGTTTATCATCTGTGCTGTTGCTCCAAAATGCTGAACGCAAAAGTATTGCGTGGAGACGCAAAAGTAATAAATTTCTCCATGTCCCCTCACGGGCTTCCGTACCTTACCTCTTAAATCTTTAGAGCACATGCAGCAGTTTTGTTGGTCAGATGAGACTTGACACATGTTGGTACTTTTGGTTTGATGAATGAAGAGAAGCAGGGTTGATTTAATCCAGAATCTGTCTAACAAGTGTCCTTTAATCTCTGGTGAACTTGATTACAACTAAACACGTTTTACAGCAGCAGACTGCGTGTTAAAACCGCTACATTCAACTCTCCTGAAGTTCGGTAATATTTGTGACTTTCCTGTCAGCTCTATGAGTTTAATAGATACGTCCTTATTTCTGACTTTACGTTACAAATCCAATTTTACTACGTCCAGTTCTCCACCTGCATTTGCTCCCTTCATCCTGAACGCAGGTGGAAAACATCGATCAGAAGCACTGTTGGCTTGTGGGTCGTGTAGTTCGTTTGACTCACATTATAGTTCAGGCTTCTTGGAAAAAAATTACACAATGGCGGCATCGATCCAAGTTTTTTTTTCTTAAAGTTTATAACAAAGTCTCAGTTTTACATTTCCAAGGACAATTGATCCTAGTTTATTTTCCCTCCTATTGGTTAGCTCCCGCTCCCGTCTGCTCCAGTTCAGGTTTTATCCTGTACCGTCCCAATCACGGGATCTTTACTGATGCTGTCTCCCGAATCCCGTGACCCGTGGGACTCCCGAAAAAATGTCAGCCTCTAATTTACATCTGGTTTCAGTTGATAGTTTGAGTAAATTACTCTTCTGTTTCCTGATTTCTTTAAATTAAGATGGTCACGGTAATCCTATGACCTATTTAAACTAGATATTAACCCAACTTGTCCAGTGATGTGTTCTTCCAGCTTGTAATGGTTCAGAAATAAGATTAGTGGGATTAATTAAAGTTCTAGCAGGCTTTTATACTTTCACCTTTAGCCTGCCTCCTCCTGCTCATGTCAGGAGCTTTTTACTCTGGACCCATGAAGAACTGATGTTTAGCTCTGGTTCAGAACTGGTCCTTGCCACTGGGAACCAGTTCATCATCATGATCCTCTGAGAAGCCTGCTTTCATCCAGTTAGTGGGTCGAGTCCAGCAGAAAATGTTTCTGAGTCGTTTATGTTTGTGGAGGCTGGTGGTTCAGACGCTCTGTTTTCTGAGCAGTGAAGGATTAAAGGCTCCAACAGGAGGA